>NC_142009.1:164531711-164685711 GCF_049901735.1 Notechis scutatus
GTTGATATAATGTTAAAGAAATATTGAAACAATAAAACAAGAACCCTAGAAAGTGAAAGTTGAACTAGAATAAAAGAAGTAAGAAAAGATTGACTGCAGGACTAATTGGTGATTTTGGTATAGACCCAGTGTTGGAATAATTGTGACTCTAGGAGGCCTGAAGAAGAAAGAAGGAAAATAAAAGTTTTTGTGGATTTTAATGATTATAAAATATAAGAGTGTGCAACGATATCTCTTCAGGAACTAAAAGTGGAACTTAAAAATATGAAAAACTTACTACAGGAAAAAGGTGAATCACTTGGCTTTGTTTTAAAAGCTATGGAAATCGTGATTGAAGAACATGAAGAAAGAACTTCAGAGAAGGAGGAGTTAGTTCAAGGAGAAGCCATCTTAAACAGACAATTAACACAACACAAAGAAGAGGGAAAAGAAGGGGGGTTTAAAAATTTGAGATTCAAGAAGGTAACTAAAAGGGAATACCTGTGAAATTAGGAAAGGTAGAAAGAAGCAGCAGAAATGGGGAAAGGAAGACAAAGAGGGAGAGGGACACACTGAAAGAAAAAATGGGAAAATGAAGGGGAAGAGAAGTAGTGAAACAGGAGCAGGAAATAAATATGGGAATTGTATCCGCATGGAGATGAGGGGTAATAATACATTTGCAATTACAAAATATTTAGAAAATAGAGAAATATAGATTATCACAGGAGGGATGGACACTGATATTCTTTACTAGGTGAATGTATATTTTTATTTTTATCTTTAAAAGAAATGTTAATGTTTATTAAATAAATTCAAATAATTGAAATGAACTATGAGGATGTTTAAAAATGAGATTAATATCAGTGACCAAGATTAGTTTAATGGAGTTAGTTTAATTAGTTTAATTTTTTTCTTATCTTGGTTTTGAAACTATAAATAAATTCTATGAAATTAAAGGGGAAAAATACATTGCGGAATCTGACTAAAAACATATATAATGTTATGTGGGGTTTTTTTAGGGAATGACTATTATAATTAGTTAAAAGTAAATGTTTATTGGGAATTAAGATGAGGGAATTAAGGTATATTTTAACCACTGAGGTGATACACTCAAATTAGTAAAAGGGGGGGGGACATGTTTTTCTCTCTCT
The DNA here is from genome assembly GCF_049901735.1 of Notechis scutatus. Classification (NCBI taxonomy): domain Eukaryota; kingdom Metazoa; phylum Chordata; class Lepidosauria; order Squamata; family Elapidae; genus Notechis; species Notechis scutatus. The sequence goes on from NC_142009.1 coordinate 164,532,842, forward strand.
TGTGTTAAAGCAGGTATTAATTTAGAACTTATGGAAAGAATATGCAATGAAATTGCAAATCTGACAGATAAAAGAACTATTTAAATGAGGTGGGAGTTCCGGTCTGCAGCGCTTTGGGGGAGGCAGGAATCCGCGACTGCGCGGTTTCTGCCTGCGCTCGCTGCCGGAGTGCCCTGTGCCACCTGGCTTCAGGGCTAGCCACCTCCGTAGAAGGTGGCGAAGATACGGGGGATCTGGCAGGGTCGAGATATATCGCACCTCTCTTCTCTTGCCGGCAAAGCCCCCTTTTCCGAAGGCAGCTGAGCGGCGGTCAGAAATGGCCGCCTCATAGAAGCGCTCAGCCGGAAAAAGAAAGTGCAGGAGGAGTTGAGAAGAAGTGAAAGTTTTTTTGCTGACCGGGACAAAGCAACAACGAAAGTACCCTGGAACCTGAAATTTGCGAAGGATACATCGTTTCCTGAGATTTATAAGCGGCGAATGGAAGTTAAAAGGGAAAGTTTTTTCTTTTTTTTTCACTCTCCTTCCTAATGAATAGAAATGCAAGAGAAATCGGAAAAACCCGCATTGGCACTAATAGGTAATTAAATGCTAAAAAGATAAGGATTTCTGAATATTTTAAAAAAAATTATTATTTTTTTCTGTAAGTGGGAAGGGAGAGGAAAAGAATTGGAGCAGGATTTGGAAATGAGGAGATTGCCTAGAATGTTAAAGAATTACTAAATATTAACAAGACTTCTAAAAGATACATTTTAACTGGAACTTTGCAACTAAACAGTAACCCCAGAAAGAGAAAGTGAAGAAAGAAGAAAGTGCTAAAAGAAACAGCTTATTTGGACTGTTTGGTGATTTTGGAACTTTTGGAAATTATCTTTGACTAAAAACACTTGGGTGGTTGTTTTGGAAAAACCTTTTCTTTCTACAATGGTATCACTTGTGGATGAATTGAAAATTGAATACAAAAAATACAAAGAAGAAGAACAAGAAGGGAAAGACTCTCTTGGCACTCTTTTTCAATTTTTAGAAATGGCGATTTGCACTTATGAGAAACTGACTGCGCAACAAGATGATGGGAACAAAGAAGAAGCCATCTTTGATGAACAAGTAACTTTATTTGGGGAAGAAAGGGAGAAAGAGGAAAAGAAAAAGGGGACTTTAAGACCTGAAAAAACAACCAAAAAAGAGAAAAATAAGGTGAAAAGTGGATATAATGTTAGAAAACAACAGAAAGGGGGAAAGAAGAAGAAAAGGGAGGTGGAGAGACAAGGGGGTAAAAAGGGCAGGGAGAAGAACAAGCAAGGGAGGAAGGAAGGGATGAGAAGCCTTAATGGTGGGGAGCAAGATGTAAAGAAACAAGATTCATTTAGAGATAATGGGTAAATTTAATTGAAAAAGGGATTCTGCAAAGGTACACAAGATTGTATTCTTATATTTGTACTTAGAAATAATGTTAGAAAATTGGAAACAACATGTGATCAAAAAATGGGATAAGATATTTAGTGTAACTTAGTGAAATTTTTGTGAATAAAAAGAAGGCAATGAAACAAATGAGAGAATTGAAGTAGGAGGAAATGGGAACATTTTAATGATACAATTATTTAAAATATGTGATGTGGGGGGGAATAACTATGGAAAGTATATGGAAAGTATAAAATGTTCCCATAAAAGTATGATATTCAATTGAAAAGTAACATGTAAAATGTTTAAGATATAAATGAATATTAATATTAATGATTAGATTTATATTGATATTGATAGTTGTTTTAGTTATATTATATACTTATATTTTTTTTTCTTTTCATAAAATATAATGTGTAATTTTAGAATGTACTAAACAGAATCCCAATGGAAGTCATGTATTATATTAAGTATTATAAATTTAGGGGAAAGAGTCAAAGGCGTCACATTCCAATCAGTGTAGAGGAGAAGTTTTGTTTAAAGAGAAAAGAGAAATAGCTGGAAAAACAGACAAAGAATAATAAGCATTATGATTTGAACTGAGATGAGATAAATAAAATAAAATTAAGAAAGTTAAAAGAGGCGAGAAGTTATATAGAAAATGGAAAATGGTAATAAGATATGGAATGGTATGTAAAATGAACATGAATTTGAATTTGTGTTTGTACGAAGAGATGTAACCCGGGATCAAGCAGCTTTCAGAAAAGATGTTTTATGTTTTTATGTTTTATGTTTTGCTTGTTTGCGTATTGTCTTTGAAAATTAATAAAATTTATTTAAAAAAAAACTATTTAAATGAGAAAAGAGTATTTTGGAAAAGGTAACAATAAAAGTATTTGTAATAATAAATTAGTCAGTTAATAAGGTTATATAGATTATTGAGAGGAAGGAGGGACATTGATAATTTTTATTAGGCAAGTGCATATTGTTATTCCTATTTTTAAAAGAAATAATGTTTAAGAAATATATTTGCAATAATTGAAATGAAATGAGAGGACGTTTAGATTGAGACCAATATCAGAGACCAGGATTAATTTGTTTTTTTTTTCTTCTGTAAAAGTTGGAATGAAAAAGGTAATAATCGAATTAAGTAAAAATTGGACCGATCCCACCTCCCAGCTTCAGCTCACCAGTTATCTTCAAAGCTTGACTTCTAAGGATGTTGCTGTGATCAGAGGATCTTGAAGGATGATTCTGAGACTCTCCTTAATCCCAGAGAGTCAAATAAACAAAAGGGAACCTGTTCCTTCTGTTGTTAAATTGGAAAAACGACAGCCCAGAGAGAGGAGATTCTCTGGATGTGTCTGCTGCTGGCCAAGTCTTCACCAGAAGGGAAAGCCAACCAATTTTCTTAGCTTTAATTTAGTTGGATAGCATAGTTGTGTATTGTTGACCCCACACCACATACTATTAGAACAGCCAAGTGTCAAGGTGGAAAAGCAGCTATATACATGGCCAGAGAAAAGAACATGTTCACAATATTTTACAACTGAGAGGGGTTGTTCATGGTATTGTTCCCCTGTAGCTCAACTGAATATAAGCAGGTACAGAAGTTTGGATCAACTTTGTAGTATTTGACTTCTTCCTAAAAACTGTCTTATGGTGATTAGCACCTTACCAAGCAACTACAATTAGTTTTGCTCTGCTAAAGCACTACACTCACATAGAAGTGAGGTGGTTGGTTCCCATTTTCAAATACCTTTGGAAGCAAGTTTATGAGATTTTGAAACACTTGTCTTTCTAGAAATTTAGCTGAATGGAAAACTGATTCAAAAGTCTCATTTCAACCAGGCCAAACTAGATGGAAGAGATGACTATGGGTAATATGTGATTTAATTTGTGGCTCATAGAGTAGGACCCTCAGTTCTGCAAAAGCAATGTGTGGAGGGACCCCAAATCATTCATTCTAGCTTAAAAAAAGACCAATTGGAATATATATATTCAAATAATAAAATATTTTGGATGGGGTCCTTCACTGACCTGAATGATGAATGATGGTACAGTTAGAATTTTGAGAGCATATCACAGCTACTTTCACAGAATGGCCATCACAGAGTCGGAGATCTAAGCCAATTTCAGAAACTTGCCTTCTGCCCCTTACTACGCCCTGCCACTCCAGATCATTATCATGTTTGTTTTTGTGAACAAATAAACAGGTCACATGTGCCAGACAAGTACTTAGTTGCAACCACCCACCATTTTTATTTACAAAAATCCAAGTATGTGTGTGTGTGGAAATAGAGGCATGTTTTGTGAATACTGTTCTAGAAATGTCTTGAAACATTTTAGCTTACCATTTTCTAAAATGAAAACTTAATAGACATAAAATCTTTGCAGAAATCCGGCATTGGTATCACTTTATATACTCCTACTTCAGAGTCCCACCTGCAGCAGTTTTTATACTCATAAACAGCCTGACATAAAGCATATTGTATGATTACACTAATAAAGCCTGGAAATAAATATTTGGTGATTGCTGTCCACATAAAAGAATACTTCAAGTATAATACACTGGGTTTTGAAGAAGATAAACAGTAATGGACCACCTACAGTATTTCCCCTGGAGTCCCGCACCATCCAATCAAATTATTTCTGACACTCTCAGAAAGCATACTGTGAATGCTACTAAACATAGCAAAATTATGGCAGGTGAATTTTCTGCCTGGCCAAAGAAATGTTCTCTCCACTGTTGACAGGTTGCCATTTAATTCTTCTTTCCAAGGTCATTTCATGTTCATCAGATCCGACTTTCCTACAATAAAGGTTGCTATATAACTTATGTTGATCTTGTAAACCCCATGTACTTTTTCTTAAGTGGGTATAACCTGTAACCTTGGTGGCAGGGGTGGGATTGCGGCTCTTCACAGTCTTTTGATGAAGGTCCAGGGATTACTATAGTTGTGCATACTAATATAATGCGTTGTGTTGCCACTATCTCCAAATGTTTTGGTTCTTTACTTAAGTGAGGGTTTTTCCCACAGAACATATTTGAAATTGAAAAGGGAAGCCTGCTGGTGTAGTGCAAAGGAGAACACAGGAGACATTTGCTGGATAGTATTTTATATTTAACAAAATATTTTTAATAATATATTTTTCAAATTTGTTTTCTAGAGTCTTTTTTTACAGTAGCGTGTTTTGTTTTCACTAGTTTTCAGGCACACTATTGTTTAGAGGTGTAAAAAATCTGACAGGTATTCTCTTTACGAAGAACACAGTTCCCCCTGTTTCCTTAGCAGTTGAAGTACTTAATCTGATCTCCAAGCAAGTAGGGTACAGCACAGCTTTATTTAAAACAGGTAGATCAAATTATATCAACATAATGATCTGGCCCTATGCTATGTCATGTATATGTATATACAAATTTCTGGAGCCTCATTATGCATAGGATTGACCTCTATGGAACAGGTACAATTTTCAGATGCACATGCTTGGGAAACTTCCTGAGCTCCAGAACTTGTAGTAAGCAATGTTTATTCAGTCCTTCTAGTATTCTAGCAAGCTCTTATCAGTGACCAGTGGTTTAGGAGGATAGGAATTTGTAGTCCAGAGTACCCAAAGGACTGTAGCTAGAAGAAGCAGTGCAAAATGACCATCAGCTTCTCCATCCATTCTAACAGGTTAACTGTTGAATTTTCCTTGTGCCTTTTCATTCAGGGTATGATCTGAAGGCTCATGCTCGAGTGTCTGTGCTGGAACTTAGCAGATAGTGTCTGGTCAGTAACTGAATGGGAGAACACTTGAGGTCACCTTCATTTCCATGCCAGAGAAGCATAATGAGGAAAAAATATATATAAACTATGTCAGAATAATCAGTATACTTGACCAACATTTGTAAATTGCAGCATACCTTTTTGATTAGTTGCAACTATGCTCTCTATGCTTGAGAGTCAGTCATGAGTAATTTTTTCTATCAAGCAAGACATTTATGTACAGACATATGACATAGCTATTATTCATAGCAGTTTGAACAACACACTCTATCCATTATTTGTAGTGTAAAAGAACTGGAAATGAAGAGTAATATTTGGGGGGTTGGACTAGATGACCTACAAGGTCCCTTCCAACTGTTAATCTGTTAATTCTTAGTGGCTCACTACACCTCCCAAACTGATCCCAAGAACATGGAAAAAAGAGAATAACCCTAACCCTTAAGAGCACAGCACAAGACTTTTAATAAAACCAACTTATTTTAATTAATGAACTCTAAATGTAGGGAAAATATTAGCATATTTGGCTTTCATATAGGACATAAAAGAAAGTGCAATTATCCATGTTTTCCAAATGTAATGAATGATCTCCTTAAAATTCAATACACAGAAAATAAACAAACAAACAAGTAAATAATGCAGCATAACTTCTCTAGACAAATCCATTGAGGTGGGATTAGAAAGGTAAAAGGCTTTCCCCATATTAAACAAAACTTGCAATATATAAAATGTGATAAAAAGGACAGAAGTCAATCTGACACAAGTCAATCTGAACTGACATGGTTTTTTTTGTTTACTTCATAAAGCATTTAATCAGTGTTATTTACACTAGCATTCAGAGCTGGTGCATTTACCACAGGATTTTTTTTTTAAATAAGACTGATAGTTTTTTAAATTGTTCAGATTGGTTTGCAAAGTAACAGAAGAAAAAAAGGGTTGTGCAGGGCTTCAGATTTGAAGGGGGGGAAAGTGCTTTGGTGCACACAAAGATGGTCTCATAAAACCTGTTGACAACTCTTTCGAGCAGCTACATCATTTCACAGGATCACCTTACTGTGAAAAAGGTAAGGAGATCCCAGAAGGTGATAGAAAGTTCTAGAATCTTCTTGGAGGAGAATAGAAGAATTTGGAAAAGAAATGCAGCTGATGAGCCATCCAAAGCCAAAAGCTGCCTTTTCCTCCAATAGGAGAAATGTCAAAACTGCATGACTTTCATTCCTCTGAGAGAGGGAGCTTGAGGACAAAAGCAGAGCTAATTTATCAATATTAGGAGGGCCAGACTAAAAGAAGGCCAAGGAAGCAAGGAAAGAATGGACTGAAGAGAAAGGCCAAAGATAGTGCTAATTATTAGGTTCCTTAATACAGTGATCCCCAACCTTTTTTACGCCGCGGCCCGGTACCGGCATCAGCTGGGCGCCGCCATCTTTTTTTGATGAAAAAGTGCTTCCGGTGACCTCACCGGAAGCACTTTTCATCAAAAAGATGGCGGCGCTAGTATCTCGGTGAGCTTTTCCGGGTAGAAATGGCTTTCTAGCCAGAAAAGCTCACTGGAAGCTGGCGCCGCCATCTTTTTGATGAAAACGTGCTTCCGGTGAGCTTTCTACCGGAAAAAGCTCACCGGAAGCACTTTTTCATCAAAAAAAGATGGCGGCGCCCAGCAAGCCAGCAGCCCGGTAGGACTTGTTCCGTGGATCGGTACTGGTCCGCGGACCGGTGGTTGGGGACCCCTGCCTTAGTAAATTCTGACTGATACAAATAGAACCCAAATCTTGGGAAATCTTGCAGAAACGGGGAATAACTCATTTTGCCTACCCAACAAAATGGTTGATGGTAGGTGCAAAATTTCCTTACATAATACATATTTCTGGGACCTTGGTGTTTCAGTCATCTTCCAGTTAACACAATGTTCTTCCATGGAACATATTTATACTAATGTCTAAAAAGACTGTGTAGGAAATGATTTCAATCTTATCCAAGAAACTGCAAAATTTAAAATAGATTTGGAACATGATGTTTCTTTCATAATATATTTTACCTAAGAAGAAATGGAGCAACGGACAAAAACTTCTCCCTCTTAATTTATCCCCAAATATAAGCACTTTTAAGCTCAAGCAAGGAGGACTTCTTCATTGGAGTTAGAAATGAACACTGAAAAGAAAAATGAAAAACACAAATTTAATTCAGGAAACTTGCACAGTTAATTTTCTTTGGACTCTTGAGCCAAAAAAACAAACAAACCCAGGATTACATTATATTTTGATTTCCAGACAACCTGGTCAAATGAATCTTTTGTGTGATTTCCCCCACCCCATCAGATTTTTAGGAATGTTATTCAGCATTAAATGTTTTAAAATATATTTGTGCTGATAGTTAACACTTGGATAGTCTTGAATTGCAACTCCGTGTCAGATGATTTCTTCCAGTAGAGATGTACATATTATCTCTTAAGAACCAGTTGATTTCTACATTCATGCTGAGATTATTCAAAGATGGCGAGAGAGCAAAGAGGGCAGTAATTGTCACTAAAATTAACCCGAATAGGCATATTTAGTCTGATGGATTAGGGAAAGGCAAATCTCTAGGAAGCTGCAGGTTTTTTTTTCCCTCCTTGCCTAGGACCAAAGAGGTGGGAAAAATGTTAATGCAACATTTTGACACTGGTATGTGTTGTTGAGTGATGATCTTAAGAGTTTGGTTTTCTTAGGTTGTATAATCTCTTTCATGAATATTGACTGCTTACACTGGTTGGCTTTAGCTTGCTTTTTTCCCAAAATTATAGCATACATTTTTCTTTTCAATTATCTCCACGTGGTGGAGAAAACATAAACAATCACCAGAAGAAGCTCTGTAAAACATTCCATTTCTAAGCTAACTTACCAACCTGTGTTGCTTGCTCTAATGTCAAGCTACATATATATTTTTTTCAGAGAGGAAAAGAGAGGAAGAGAACAAGCTCACAGTTAAAATTGTCTTATTTAACCCTAAAAGATTTTGCTGGTGAACCAACTGCAGCTGGCAGATTCAGCTTGGAAAACTGTCACAATGGGTGCGCAAATATCATTGCTGGGAGCTTTGCCCTATGCAGTCGGCTTGCCTTGACATTCACGTTTGGAGCACTGGGCAGGTTTCCACCAGTCCCCGTGATGGCAGTGACAGATGTTACACTCATCCACTTTGACTTCGATGCCAGCCGGAATGATGGTGGTTCCTGCAAAGCAGTTTGGACCTGCAAATGTATATACATAAGTAGATTAAATGATTAACCAGATTGGAGAACATGGTCTTGATTACATTGGGTATAGTCCATCCAAAATTAACATTTTTAATTCCACTGCAGCCATCACAAAGATTGAAACCCAGATTTAAAACAGCTTTACTTATAATGTTATTGTCCACGAACTTTGTGCTCTTTTACTGAGAATAGAAATACTCTCAGTAAATACTGTATTCATGATGTAACATACAGAGAAAAATAATAATTTCATTCCATGTACAAAGACCAATGTCTTAATAAAAATGGGAAAAACAGAAAAATCAACATATGATATTTTGAAAGCTGTTTCATATATATAGACGATTTAAACAGCAATCCTTTTTCATCCTCCATTTTGGTATTCTTAGTACCTAACAGACACTGACCTAAGTACTTTAATGCCCAGTGATGACTAACCTTTTCAGTACCTAGTGCCCAAAGCACGCGTGCGCCCTGCACATGTGCCCCGCCTCCACGGATGCATGCACAACCCCTCTCACCCAGCACATGCACGTATGACCCCTTGCATCCCCTGCACATGCCCGTGTGACCCCTGTGCATGCACCCTGCCCCTGTGTATGTGCGGCAGAGACCCAAAGACTAGCTGGCTGGTGGGAGGTGACGTGCACATGTGCAGCAGAGCTGATCTGGGGCAACGGCTCACGTGCCCAGAGTGAGGGCTCTACGTGCCACCTCTGACACGTATGCCATAGGTTTGCCATCACGGGCCTAGAGTATGATGGGCTTTGGTGAGCTTTTAATTATTTGAATATCTTTTTTCCCTGTCTACTTTTATGTTTGCAGATGAAAACACAAATATATTTATTGCATATAGGGAGAAGAAAAGATGGCATAAGAGGTAGCATTTGTTGTAAGGAGCAACCTCTGAAGCCTTTCTTGTTTCAATTTTTTAAGAAGCTCTTTTATTTTATCCCATTTTACTCTATACTTTCATCTGCTTTACCCTCCTCTTGGAGACTGGCAATTTTATTTGTTTTTACTGGAGACTGTATTTTTATCATTTCTGCCATGGGAAAAGAGGCAGTGGGATTAATTTCCAACTTACTCCTTATTGCTTGATAAAATCATTCGCTATAGAAAGTGCAAGTTAAAGAAATAAAAGTGATCTTATTGTTCCTCTTCCAGACAAGAGGAAGCAAACTGTAGCCAAAATCCTGTTGAATTACAAGGCCTTAGCTCAATGCTTTTAACCAGAGATAAGCTCCCCCTCTGAGCATTGGTACTATTCTGAGTTGCCAACCAGCAAAATCACCTCATTCAAATTGTCACCACCTCCCAATCAAAATTCTCTGGAGCTCATGCAACAAACAGCAAGGCTGTGGTGAAAGTGGACAAGTGTCAAACCAACGTGTTGTTTTTTGACACTGAAATAATTTTGGAGAATATCCCTTCAGTGCAGTGGTAGGATTCCAATTTGTTTACTACCGGTTCTGTGGACATGGCTTGGTGGGCATGGCAGGGGAAGGATACTGTAAAATCTCCAGTCAGAGGTGGAATTTGCCGGTTCTCCGAGCTACTCAAAATTTCTGCTACTGGTCAGAACCTGCTGAATACCACCTCTGCTTCAGTGGAATGACTGAAAACTCCTGGGCTTCAACCCAAAATTCCAATCCCTTTGAACCATCCCACTAACTTTAAGCACAAAGGTTCCAACCAACTACTGACTTGGAACATGGTTGGCTGGAAGAATAGAGCAACAGATGGGGACTTGATGGAGATTCTCTCCAATTTTCACTTTATAGCAAGAGTCTTGAATGAATGATTGATTGAATGAATGAATGAATGAATATATACTATTTCAGAATAGAGAATAGAATAGAATAGAATAGAATAGAATAGAATAGAATAGAATAGAATAGAATAGAATAGAATAGAATAGAATAGAAGCTGGAAGGGATCTTGGAGGTTTCTAGTCCTATACCATTTCGGATAGATGGCTGTCTAGACTCTTCTTAAAAACATCCAGTATTGGAGCACCCACGATTTCTGGAGGCCAGCTCTTCCACTGGTTAATTGTCCTCACTGTTAGGAAGTTTCTCCTTAATTCCAGATTGCTTCTCTCTTACTAATCAGTATCCAACTATTGTTTCTTGTCCTGCCCTCTGGTGCTTTGGAGAATAATTTGACCCCCTCTTCTTTGTGGCAGCACCTCAAGTACTGGTATACTGCTATCATGTCACCCCTAATTTTTCTTTTCTTAGCCAAACCCAAATCCTGCAGCCATTGTTTTAGTCTCCAGGCATTTGATCATCTTAGTTGCTCTTCTCTGAACTTTTTCCAAAGTCTGAACATCTTTTTTGTAATAGGATAACCAAAATTGGTTGCAGTGTTCCAAGTGTGGACTTACTAGATATTTATAAAATGGCACTAATACTTCACATGATCTTGAATCTATGCTTCTGTTTATACAACCAAGGGTTGTATTAGCATTTTTGGCTACTGCTGCACACTGCTGGCTCATATTTCAAGTGATCATCCACTAAGTAACTTAAGGCAGAGAAAACCAATATTCTTTCTTTTTCCTTAATCTCTGAAGTGGGTTGAGCTAAGAGAGAGTGACTGGCTCAAAGTCACTCAATCGACTGAGTGTCTAAGGCCATGGTGGCGAATCTATGGCACGCGTGCCAGAAGTGGCACGCAGAGCCATTTCTGCCGGCATGGAAGCCGTCCCTCCAGATCAAGTGCACTGTGCATGCGCACGCCTCCTGCCAACCAGCTGATTGTCGGGTATATGCCACGCATGTGCAGGGGGCGGGGGTCATGCGGGAGATGTGCGTGCATGTGCAGAGGCATTATGGGTGCAGGCACATGTGCGCGCATGCACGCACCCACGTACTTTTGGCATGCGACGACGAAAAGGTTAGCCATCACTGGTCTAAGGCAAGGGTCTTCAAACTTGACAGCTTTTAGGCTTGTGGACTTCAACTCCCAGAATTCCTGAGCTAACATGACTAGAGGAGGAATTCTGGGAGTTGAAGTCCACAAGTCTTAAAGCTGTCACGTTTGAAGACCCCTGTTCTAAGAGGAGACTAGAACTCACTCCCAGTTTCTAGGCTAGAATCTGAGCCACTAAATTGATCTGGTTCTCAATATATATGTCATATCCTGGCAAATAGCTATCATTACAATCTTAGGCAGATGTTTAATTATTTCTGTTCCAAGACACAATGTCTCTGAATGGCTGACAGTTTAAAAAAAAATCTATATCAAAGAGAAAGAATACAGATAGTCAATTCAACCTCACTTATTCATTTAGTGACCTTCAAAGATACAACAGCAGCAAAATGCAACCCATTCTTGCACTTATAACTGTTGCAGCATGGACATTTAGCAATTGACATGTACTTAAGAGGGTTGCAGTGTCCTGGGGTTCTGTGATCATCATTTGCAATCTTCCCAGCCAATTTCTGGGAACATACAAAATCAATGGGAGAAACCAAATACCCTTCACAGGAGTGATTCGCTTAACAATCGTGGCAAAAAAGATTGTAAAATCAGGCACAACTTACTTAAACACTTAGCAACAGAATTCTGCTCCCATCTGTGGTTGGAAATTGAGGACTACCTTATAGATAATAGGAGGTAGAACCCAAAACCAAAGAGGATGAGCCAGCATCTAACTCAAGGCCTAGGAGAACAACCAGGTAACAATTGGGTGGAAAAACAAAAGGGTAGGAGCAGTCCAGAGCTCCGTTCTTAAGTGCAACAAAGTGATTTCTCCTGAAATCTTTGTATAGCTGCAAAGACCACCACAGATAAATACTAGCTGGAAGCATCTCCAGCTTTTTATTTTTGAAGTCCCAAGTTGGTGATTTAGCAATGAATTTTTGTATGGCAAAACTTATTTATTTATACACCTTTATCACTGGTGTTATTTATGAATTAGATTCCTTATGAGTTTATCTTTCTCTCCCCTTCAATTATTCATGAGGGGGAAAAAAATTGAAGCCGTCATTTCTAAATCAGCAGGAATTTTGCTTCCATGCTATAAACAATCCACACCATGTTTCTTGGAGATCCTGGATGTCTTCTAGTCAACCCCCCTGCTCAAGCAAGAGACCCCCATACCACTTCAGTCCAATCTCTTTTTAAAAACCTTCAGTGATGGAACACCAACAACTTCTGAGTGCATTGGTCAATTGTTCTCACCATTAGGAAATTTCTCCTTAGTTCTAGGTTTATTCTCTCCTTGATTAGTTTATATCAATTGCTTCTAGTCCTCTCTTCTGGTGCTTTGGGGAATATGTTGACCCCCTCTTCTTTGTGGCAGCCCCGCAAATGTTGGAATGCTGCTATCATATCACCCCTAGTCCATCTTTTCACTAGACAATAATTGTTCTTCATATATTTTAGCCTCTAGCCCCCCTAATCACTTCTGTTACTTTTCTCTGCACTCTTTCCAGAGTTTCAATATCTTTTTGATATTGTGGCAGCCAAACTGGATGCAGTATTCTAAGTGTGGTCTTACCAAGGAATTATAAAGTGGTATCTTTCTGTGTTCTGGAGAATGACTCTTCCCATCATCTATGACAGCCCTTCAAGACTGTCATGTCTCCATTTAGGCTTCTCCTCTTTAGGCTAGAGATGTTCCTTTAACTGTTCTTTGGAGGATTTAGCCTCCAAGCCTGTTTCTCTCTGTATCGCTCAGACATCCTTCCAGTTCCTAGGTATCCTTTTTGAGACCAATAGTGTCATTTCCATGATCTTGACAAGATACCTATGTTGATGTAGCCCAAAACTCCATTGGTTCTTTTAGCAGCTGCCGTTTGATGACTTCTCTGAGCTTCTCAGAGAGTTTGGCATTTTTCTTCCTGGAAAGTAGATTAAGAGATCGCTCCTAATGTCATTCCCATGAAGGATAATGTTTCTGATTTATTTAACCACTGCAATTTTAAACCCTAAATAATTCCTAACCATTAGGTGACTGTCACAACAGCTTTTTTAGATTCATGACGATCATAATCATGTCTCTTACATTGAATAGAATCTTTGTTTATTTCTAACTGTGTCTCAAGCAGTACTCAATGGCTTAGATTTTTCTGACATATGTGAATTGATAACAATATCATTCAAAATCCAGGTTTCAAAGTGCCAAATGTTTTTGTCAAAAGATGCCAAAAGTTTTATTGTTCTCCAATTATAAAATTCAGTTTAATCATGGTCTGTCACCATGACAAACAACTGATACAAAGGATCAGGGGTGGGATTCAATTTTTTTAATATACGGTTCTGTGGGCATGGCTTAGTTGGTGGGTGTGGCTTGGTGGTCATGTTATTGGCTGGGTGTGACCAACTCAATATCACTCACATCGAGGCACGCATCTCCTCGCCTGGCCTCTCATGACTGAGGGGATGCTGCAACAGTCTTAAGTGTGAAAAATGGTCATTAGTCACTTTTTTCAGTGCCATTGTAACTTTGAATGGTCACTCCACACAAGCAAAATACCAGCAAAGGAGGAAAGAAAAAACTCCAGAGAAGTTCCAGAGACAGAAAGTCTAGTCCTGCCAAGAATGTAATAAGGGTTAACGGAGAGACAGTTTCTGTAAGCAACACCAGAATGTTTCCTTCCTGTCTTCCTTACAGGATTAGGCCAGTAATTTCTTCTAACAACTGGTTCTCCAAACTGCTTAGAAGGTTAACAACTGGTTCTAGCAAATAGGTGTGAACTGGTAGAATCCCACCCCTGCAAAGGATGCATTTTCAAGGCTTTTAAATAACCCTTTTCATCATCTTACTGTTCATGTGCATCTTTTGATGCATCCAATAGGCTTTTGTCCCTTCTAGACTAATTATTAAGTAAAGGTTAAGGTAAAGCTGAGCAGACAGTGACTGCTGAATTCTCCATGGCTCTTACTGAGTTTTTGTGAGATAAAATAAATGGTACAATACAGGAACTAACCCTCTTTGTTCAAATACTACAATCCACTAGAATAAAATACATGTTTGGCTCACTTCTGAATGAAACTCCTTTTGTACATGAATTCTATTCATTTTTAGGTGGAAATTCTCATCCACCATCCATATAACCCACTCATACTGGATGGTGACTGTGGGGTACTCTCTCAATATCAGCAACACCCAGTGGTGGGATTCAAAAAATTTTTTCTACCAGTTCTGTGGGCGTGGCTCAGTGGGCGTGGCAGGGGAAGGATACTGTAAAATTTCCATTCCCTCCCCACTCCTGGGGAAGGTTACTGCAAAATCCCCATTCCCTCCCCACCCCACTAACCTGCTTTCCAGCTCCGTTCTCCTGTGCAGGGCAACCAAAGAAGACCCAGCCGATCAGCTGGGACTCAGGAGGCAGAGAATAGATGGGATTGGCAGGGCCAGTCAGAGCTGGTATTTGCCGGTTCTCCAAACTACTCAAAATTTCCACTACCAGTTCTCCAGAACTGGTCAAAACCTGCTGAATACCACCTCTGACAACACCTCTACATTTAACAGAGTTGACATTCAACAACCTTTGAATGGCTGCACATTGTCTATTTATGTCCTGCAAAATGAATGCAATGTGAGGGAGCTTCCACATTTGGGCTTTAAGATCATTTTTTAAAATGTTCAGTATTTGATAGTTTTGCCCTTGCAGCACTGACCAGAAAAGTGATTAATTTTGCATGCATGACATTTTGGTGTCTATGTAAGTAGACTCTTTGTCACAAACTATTTTCTGTGTTCTGTTTGATTTTGCAGCCAAGATGATGAAATTCAGTTTAGGCTTTGTACCCTAGCTAATAATCATTTCTGTAAAAAGCAAGCAGCAGCAGCCAAAGGACCAACAGCAGTCCAAAATTATGATGTGCCACTACCTAAATTTCACTTCTCACTGACAAGATCTAACAACAAATTTTATTAATGGTCCAAGATCCTGGCTATTTCTCAGTAAGTTTCTATAATTTTTTTCTGGCCTGAATCACAAAACACTCTGGGTGATTGTAAAGCTAAACATTTCTGTACATAAAATTCTCTGTGTTCAGCAAACTAGAATGCTAAGGACAGACCTTTCACTATGATACACAGGTTCTGTATATGCAACTTCTGTCCAAAATGGAGCAACGTCCTTCATTTTATTTTATTCAATTTTTGTTCAATTTAATAAATTCAGTTCAAATTTATTCAATTTATGTGGCTCTCTCCAGTCACCAAGGGGCTCTATGTAGCTAATAACATAGGTCTTGGCCATATTTATCTGTTGCTGTTCCAATTAATTCCTTACAGTTGGGGAAACGTGTTTCCATGTGATATTTGAGAAAATGGCCATTGGCTAATTATTAGGTTGATATCAGATCCCATTTTATCCCTGTGGCCCTGATCAGTCAACTCAGAACAACTCCAGAGGGATTCTGTGTAGGCAACCTTGGCCAAAGAATCCAACCTGCCCCCACAACATTCAGGGTACTAGTCTAGTTACAAGTCTCCACAGCATGTAAAGACTTGTGGTTTCTGTAAAGAAAGACAAGAAATACCTCCCTTTTAAGACTCACCCTGACATCTTTCCGGTCACCTATTCAGACAAGAGTAATTCCAATATCATTGAGTTGGAATTGTAACCCGTTAACTCAAGAAAGGTATCTTGGTCATGCTTTGCTTCTGTTTGTCAAACTATTGCGAAATCTTCTCTTAGCACTTGATGAAAGCACTGCTTCCCTGCCTTTTCTTCATCTTTCTTCTCCATGGAATGGGCTAGTTTTCTCTTTTGCACTGCTGCACTTCCCATCTACCTACCATGCAATTGCAGTCTCACCTCTTGAATTGATAAATTGTAGCTAGTGCTTCATGGAGATATCATCACTGGAACCACCCATTCTATGAGTAAAATCTGTCACAAGACCCAAGCTTGGGTTTTGTCCTAATAGCCTGAAAAAATGTGTAATCAGCAAAAATATATCCTGGTTTTGGGGAAAACCTCCTAGATTCCAGATACACCTTCCTAAACCATCCAGAAATAAGATCACCAGCAACAGCAGGAGCAACAACTTCATTCTTGCTGCTCATTGCAATTACAGATATTAAACTGTCTGGACTATCACAACAGAACTGTAAAAGCCTAAACAACCATTAATTTTAATGTAGAAATTATGAGCTGCTGCAGCAAAGCACAAAGGAAGCATAGGAAGGAAATTTTGTTAATAAAAATATGCAGATATTACCTACATAATATGCTCGACATTACTTCTCAGCCTGCTAAGTCTAAAATGTTTACAACCTGGCCCTTTACAGAAAAAAAAAAATTCTGACTCTGTTCTAAGGTTTCTGCTTTTATCAGAGACAGAAGGGCATTGTCTATGCGAAAGGGACATCTGAATATATCTTTGGCTGATAGAAGATCCCTGAGTGATTTTTGGGCCAATTGTTTTCTCAAAAGAAAATGCTATGAATGCTGCCTTGAGCTGCTGAAAAAAGAATCATATTTCTCACAGCACAAGAGTGCAGTAGGGAAGAGGAAGTGTTTGACATTACTCAAAGCATCTCCATTTCAGAGAAGACTTTCCAAGCATTAAATTCCAGAGTTTTGTTTTGTTTCTGCAGTGTTCAATTGGAATTCTTGGGAAACTACTGATTGACAATAAATATACAAATGAATGAAAATTAATAACAAGCTTTACTTCATGTTTACTCATACTTTGCATTCTCTATTGTTTTATTACAAGAATAAACTGCAGAAATGTAAATCTGAGAATAAGATCTAAAGCAGTAGAAGAATCAATAAAGTATCACCAGGTAACACAGACAGATGCAAACAGTACTAAAATACTTAATGCCTGGAGAAATGAGAGATCATAAGTTGGATGACGTTTAATGGCAGCGTGTTTATTATTCCTATAGTATTTTGATGTATACACTAAACTGAATTGTCTAGTCATCTCAGTATATAATTATATATAAAGATTATTACATCTTTGGGTAATACATTTAAAATGCATTTTTTTTCTCCTCCAGCAGTGTTTACCTACATTGGTGTTCAAACTTTCAGATGACTTAACCTTGAGGAGTCCTAGAAACAGTTAAGGAAAGGGAAGAATCTATCCTGGGGCGCTGGGCCCACCTTGCTTCAACAAAACTGGCAACACATGCAGGGCCTCAAGAGTCCTGTAGCTAAGAAGCAGTGGGGAGTGGAGGGAAGAAAGAGGGCCAGTATTCTACTTAGGCCCACTACACAAGATTGCCATAAAAGGGAATGATGCATCTTGGCATTTTAGCTATTATTTAGTGTTTTAATTAATGAATTGGCATTGGCATTACACCTGGAGAGAAGATGAAGTGACTGAAGGAGCATGCATTGATCTGTTGTTTAAATTATTTATTTTGTTTATTAAATGTTTGTGCCACCCATCTCCCTATAAGGTGATTCTGTTATAATTTACGCTTTCAGACCCAATCTTTTCTAAGCCAAGACTGGGAAATCAAACAACAGCCAACAAACAATCCACACTGGATTTGGGTGGTAGATTGCAATCCATAACCTTTAAAAGAGAAGAATCCTTCTTTAATGGATTGATTTGTACACACACACAACACTTCTATGTAAAACTCTACACACTTTTGTCCAACTCTTCCCCCAGTATGAAATGGAACGTACTAGAGTAAGCACAAATGCTCCTGCAGTTAAAATATTTAATTCTGTGCTGCGGTAACATCTAACCTGCAGGAAGATATTTGCAGCAAATCACTAACTATATGAAATTAGAATTGCTGTGCTGCCACAGCTTTTCATCCTGAGTAATTTACAACATCACTGGAATGATTTGGCAACCACAGTTTTTTTTGCTTGACACTAATAATGCCTCATCTTAGAGTGTAATTTATCCTTGCTCATCCTACTCTTTTTTGAACAGTCAAACGCCAAATACCAACCAGTATAAAAATGCTAAGGAATAAAGCAAGTGAAGACAATGCTTCCTGATACTGGCACCTCTTTTGGTTACCGCAGTAAGAACCCACTTCCTCCAAGGACTGCTGGTGGTAAAAGCTCTGCAGTTGCTAAAATAACATTGGGATAAGTTCCACAGCTGAGAACAATTATGATAAACAGCCATTCTTTTTCAAAGTAAAACACCAGATTGCTGTGGCATCTTGGAAAAAATATGTGTGAAAGCAAATTGGAAGCAAAAAGCATGTGGCTTAATTGTTTTAAAGCATATGGCAGATTGCTAGTATTATGCACATTTAAAGAGTTGCACATCAGATGCCATAGCAGTTCCAAAACTCAACAGAGATTAAATATGATTTTGTTATCTTGGGAATCACTCTGCTAGCCAGAGACCTCCATTAAGAATTCAGTACATAAAGCAAATCCCAGAGAAACCACCAAGAGAAAGCAGGAAGATTATCCTTAGTACTGAGTATAGTAATAGATTAAAGGCTGTGAATGGAACACTATGAATTTCGTTGGAGTATTAATAAGTAATATTATGATCTAAGCCTTATGCTGTTTTGATGTGGTTACTGGAAGAAAAGAAACTTCTGCAATTCTTGTTATGTGATACCATTATTTGTATGATAGCTAACTTCAGAATAATATGATTCTGAAAAAATATTAAAAATGTAGGTAATGCATAGTATTTTAAGAAAATAATAGCAGAAATACTTTAACATTATCTCAAAACACTCATTTTAGTATGTTGCTTACTGAGATCCTCCCAACAGTTTACCATGACCCAGTTGTGACTTGTAAATACAAAGCTGGGAAGAATATATAATTCAAAAAGTTATGTTCCATCAACTTTTGCTTTTGAAATATTGCAGAAATGTTTGCATATAACTTTTTCAAGAATGGAAAAGTAACCATGACCAATTCTGTCATTATTGTTTAAGTCACTGTTTGAAATGTGCATCTCCTATGCTAAACAAAACCAAGATAGTGCACATATATCATTCTAAAAATGGAAATTCTTTGACATTTAGCATAATATTGCAAAGCAGATTTCCAAACCAAGCATAGGACACAAAAACCGCTTAGCTAAATCAGCCCAAAGGCATATTTCAGAATGATTATCTTGCATAAAAAGTACTGATATGATATCTCTGGAAACTCAAAAACAGGTATGAAGGTGACCCCGTTACATATCATTTTAAAATGATTAGATAATAAAAACAGAAGTTAGAAATATGGGAACATAAAACGGATAAATGTTAAAACAGAGATTTGTTAAAGTAAGTAACTTAAATGTTATTGTTATTATAAAATTGTGATCAATACTATAGCAAACATTTTGATTATGATTGCTGAAAAACAATTGTGCCCAGACAACACACTGTTTGATTGAAATTGAATTTTTATATGTTATATAAATAAAACAAATAAAACATAAAAAAGAAAAGTAAGTCATATGGTATTCTTTATAGCAAAATGGATGCCATTTTGAAAAGGAGAAAGACTAGATGTAGCAAATTTCTCCACACTTTGACCCAGTCCCTCCAATGGGGCTGTGCCTGTTTAACTTCCACTAGCCTCAGCTGTTTTCACCTGGCATCTTCCCTCTTATCTTAGTATGTAAGTGATAGAGGTCCCACAACCATCTTTCTATTATCTTTCTAGCAGCTAAGTTCTGCAAAATACAGCATGAAATAATTTCAACAGTGCTCCATAAGTGTCTTATACAGTAGAAGTATGTAGCTAAATGGTTTAGCTTTCCGTATTGGAGATAGACCAATCTAATAAAAGATAATTACAGTATTTAATGGTATTCTAGGAAGAATGTTTAAATACAACCCTTTTAAAAACTTTAAATATTATAATATCTCTATTATGGAGAAAGGAAGGAAGGACTGACTCCAGCAAGGCCACATATAGAGTCTATGGAGATTCTCAGTCATCCAGGTTATGGTTGTGCCAAAAGTGTTTTTTAAAGAGGCAAATGGACTTTCTTGAGAGTCGTTGAGGTCATTATCTGTGTCCTCGGGGTCACCTGAGTAGTACAAGTGGGTGTAGAGCTTTCTTGGAACTGCTGAAAGAACTGTGTTCTAGATTGGAGATAGATGATGTCATATCCCTCCCTCTCTGTTGAGAGAAGGCTGTTCAATTTTGACATAGATGGCCTCTAAAAAAGCTCAGGAGGATCTTCCGACAACACAACATACATGCACACTTTAAATCCAAGAATACACTAAGGCAGAAGCTTTTCCACCCCAAAGATAAATCACCCAAACACAAACTGAGCAACATTGTATATGCAGTACAATGCAGTGAGCCATGTGCAGAGCTGTACATTGGGGAAACAAAATGCTTGGCACAACATAAACCCATCAGGACAAGATTTAGCAGCCCATCTGCATTTAAAAAACAAATGTCACTCTTTTGAAGACAGC
Organism: Notechis scutatus; assembly: GCF_049901735.1. NCBI lineage: Eukaryota > Metazoa > Chordata > Lepidosauria > Squamata > Elapidae > Notechis > Notechis scutatus. Next base: position 164,553,585 of record NC_142009.1, read on the forward strand.
AAAGTCCACATTTTGGACAGAGAGAACCACTGGTTTGAAAGAGGGGTCAAAGAGGCCATTATGTAAAAATTGAACAGCTCTCTCTCAACAGTGGGAGAGGGATATGAGATCTTCTATCTACAGCAGGGGTGGGCAAACTTTTTGGCTCAGGGGCCTCATTGACTTTTAAAATTTGACAGACGGGCCGGGTCAACACAAGATACGATACATATAAAAAACTGCATTTGTTAACAGTACATATCAAACATAAACAGAAAAAAGATCCTTTTTTCTTATAAGTCCTATAAGATTTTATCCCATTATCCCAAACTCTTCTTGCTGGGGATCATGGGCACTGTAGAATGAGATGCTTTGAAAAGGCTCGGGGGTATCAATGCAGGAACCGCAAAATCCACCCCTGTCAGTCAGTCAGACCCTACCTTGAACAGCGATCAAGAGAGGTTTTCTCCGAGTAAGCACCCTGGTGTAAACCCCACACGTTTTCACGGTTAGCATGGTCAAGCGGACGCTCTCGCAAAACTGTTCGTGGCTGGAAATGGAGCCCAGTCCATGAAGGGTGGGAATTGTGGAAATCCGAGCGCAATTCTCTCCAATGGTCCGGATTGACAGTGAAAGATTCTTTACGGAAGGGACGAAACGAACGTGCGGAGAGCAAAGGTCGTGCGGCATATGACATCATCGGAACTGTCACTACACACACACAAACATGTACACAAGAAATAACTAGGGTACTTTGGGAGCAGGGCACCCCAGATCTCCTCCCGAGCAGCCCTGCAAACACGCTCCCCAGCCAGCCACGGCAAGACTATTCCCCACCCCCAACCCCCACTCCCTTTGGCGTAAATAAAGGCAAGAGGTCGGTCGTCAGCCGGGAGAACCAAGTAACACACCTCCCCTTGCAAGGGGAGACCCAAAACACACGCGAGCCCCCGGACGTCAGATACCACCGCACCGATCCTGAATACGGGAGAAATCCGCCCGGCAAGTGCTGAAGCTGCTGCCTGCCGCCCTGGGCTCGATGCTCTCCAGGGATGGAGAGGGGCGCGCATCCGCGCCCCGGACGCCCCAAACTCTCCCTTTGCCAGCGTGGAAGGCAGGCAGCCAGCAAGGCAGGCAGACCCTGCGAGGCTCCCGAGCATGCCGCCCTGTCCGTCCATCAGTCCGTACCCGCCCGTAGTCACCCGCGCCTGCCCGCTGCTCCGCGATTTGCCAGCGGGTTCCCCGTCGCCTTGGGCATGCACCGGCTCCTCGAAGGGCAGCTAGCGAGTCTCTCTCCTTCGGCCGGCAGGTTGACTGTCCTCCATTCCCCTCTGCTGTTGGCCGCCCCGCTCAGCCGCCAAGCCGTCGTCCGGCCCGGATCTGTTGTTTCCCAGCTCCCGCTTGGGTGCTCCAACCGGGCGCCCCAATCTTCGGCGGGCCAGATTAAAAAGACCAACGGGCTGGATGTGGCCCGCGGGCCATGTTTGCCCACCCCTGATCTACAGCCTACAACACAATCCTTTCAGCAGTTCCAAGAAAGTTCCACACACATTTGCACTACTCAGGTGACCCTGAGAACACAGATAATTCTCCAAGTGGCCTAAACAACTCTCTAAAAGAATGCAAATGACCAACTGTCTGCAACGAATATAAATCCTTCCATTCCCTACCATCCAGTCAGAGCTGAAGAAGCTTCTTGGTTGAGAAGCAAAATATCTTTAAAAAAACAAACAAGACAGTCCATTTGCTTCTTGAAAAAGCAACTTTGGGGTCACAAATAGAGGGTAAAAAGGTAAAGGTTCCCCTCACAAATACGTGCTAGTTGTTTCCAGCTCTAGGGGGCAGTGCTCATCTCCATTACAAAGCCGAAGAGCCAGCGCTGTCCAAAGACGTCTCCATGGTTATGTGGCTGGCATGACTAAACACCAAAGGTACACGGAATACTGTTACCTTTCCACCAAAGTGGTCCCTATTTTTCTACTTGCATTTTTACATGCTTTTGAACTGCTAGGTTGGCAGAAGCTGGGACAAGTAATGGGAGCTCACTCTGTTATGCGGCACTAGGCATTCGAACCGCCGAACGGCCGACCTTTCTGATCAATAAGCTCAGTGTCTTAGCCACTGAGTCCCTATAAATATAAATATTTATATTTAATATAAATAGAGGATACTTTTTCTTAAAGTCTCCACTAAAAAGAAGAAAATGACATATGATCTCCTGTTTGATCAGGGAGCTGGATTAGAAGACGTCCAAGGTCCCTTCCAACTCTGTTATTCTGTAGGAGTTCCTAATTAGCATTATAAATCAATAGAGGATTTCTACAGAGAAAAAAAGACTGGAACACAACCTGAAGCAGGAATCCAAGTTGAAAGTAAATACCCATTTATATAATTCATAGAGGAAAATAAATATAACAATACTGAACAGCACAGCGGAAAAAGAACCAAAATTCCTTTGAAATTCCTTACTTATTTCCTCAGTTTCTGTTTCTTTGCTTTACTTTTGCTCAAGTGCTCAGTTTCTTGGAAATTCCAAACCTCTAGCAGAGGCTGAAGGGGATCTGGCACTTTCCAGCCTGAAGGTGCAGCTTTTCTACAAATCCTGCCTGAAGTTGTAAAATGACCCACTTTTTCTCTATTCCTAGCAGAGGGACCAGGATTATCTTTACATGACAGGGAGCACCTATCACTGTGATGGCGAACCTATGGCACACGTGCCACAGGTGGCACACAGAGCCATTTGTGCCAGCACTTGAGCTGCAGGCAAACTTACCTCACTGTGCATGTGCTTGCCTCACAGCTGATTTTCAGTGGGTCTGAGGCCTTTTTCAGCTTCCCAAAGGCTTGAGGAAGGCTTTTGCAGGCTTTGCAGGCTGAAAACTAGCCCTTGTTTCATCACTTCCAGTTTTTCCGAAAATACCGGAAGTGATGAAACAGGGCTAGTTTTTGGCCTGCAAAGCCTGCAGAAGCCTTCCTCAAGCCTTTGGGAGGCCGAAAAAGGCCTCAAACTTGCCAAAAATCAGCTGCAAGGTGCAGTGCAGGTAAGGGGGCAGCAGTGGGTGGGTGAGTGGGGATTGCGCACGCATACGTAGGGGGCATGGGGGGGCACACATTGCCTTCTGGATGCTGGCATGCGAGTGTGAGTGTGCAAGAGCACGCACAATTTTTTGCACAGGACCCCAAAAAGGTTAGCCATCACTGACCTGTCACCTGAGGGAACATGGAATGGAAAGCTCTGCAGCCTGCATAAGGCAATGTCCACAGGGAGTGCCAGAGTTCTGTGGATCTTCATTCACCATAGCCCTTTTCAGTCTTTTTGGATGCTATATTAGGCTGATAATTTATTATGCATAATGTCGTGGACATGGACACTTTAGGAACAATAAGATATTTAAAGAATAACTCTGACTTCTGCGCACACAGTATGAATGGAGGCTGAATTTTTTCCTTTCTTCGTGCTCCTGCTCTGTCCTTTTTATCCCATCACAGCATTGGCCTTCATGCTGAAGGAGCACAACATGCACCTGCTCAGAATTTTTTTTTTTCAGAAAATGCATTTTTGTTCTCAGGAACCAAGTATTACAGGAATATCTCCTCTGTAGCCTGTAGAATTTTCCTCTGCAATATTTTTTGCCCCCATCCTGATCCTTTGTCATGGAATAGATGAAAAATGAAAATACCACTTGGCAGCACCTGTTCTGGTTCTTGAACTTCTTTTTTAGTCTTTTGCTGTCCAAACTGGCAAAATCATAAATCTCCACAGGAGTGAACAGGAACAAACAATTGTCTGCATTGCTATTCTGTCACATTCCTATTCTGAAGGGTAGCATATTTCACAAGACATTGGTTCTGACCAGTATACTGTTCCTAACTATAGGATGCATCTATTTGCTACAACTTTTCCTTTTGTCCTATTCCAGAAAGCAGTTGTATCCCCTATGATCATTAAGTCTCTCGTCTCTTGCTCAGCATGGTTCTCTTGCTCATCATCAGCAAAGTTCTTTCTGTATTATTACCTTTCTCTGGCCAAGAATAGCCAATAGCCGGTTCTGTTACTCTTCAGTGACCATTGTAAGTTTGCAATTGTTGTAAATAAACGCCAGGTTTTCATCAACAGGAAAGCAAACTTTTCATAAGCCTTGTGTTGTTAGAACTGCAGATATATGTCTTACTGTGTAACACACACATGTATGTATGGATGCACTGTCCAGTAAAAAGAAAATTTATTAGGAACTTTTCTCTTGATCTTTGCAAAACTTGCTGCCAAACTCCTGTTAACAGCCAAGATAACTTACTGTCTGACTCTGTGGCTTTTCTTATATGACTTATACTTAAGTATCAGCTGCTTGCTTTTCAGGAAGAAATAATTCAGTTTCCCACAATGGATAGTCAAGAAGTTCTCAGAACATTATTTTCTAATTAGCTCCTAATCAATTCCATAGATTGAAAGAATAGGTAGAGTACATAACTCATATGGTTATCCTCCTGTCAGGTCCCATAGATCCTTATTGGGATGCTGCCATTTTGGTGGGAGGGAGCCTGGGTGCATTCTTTAGTTTATAACCTCCTTTCTGGTGCCTATCTATCCTGTACTTTGATTTACCTTCCTGGGAATATAAGGGGAGAGGGCCATCTGTTTTGTCTCAGCTCCAGAGCCTCCAGCAAGAGATGACTGAGAACAGCTTCTTATCACCTTCTCAGCCAGCTTATAAGAAAAATACTTATAAGAAAAATAAAAGAAACAATAGGACAAGGACGGTAGGTACGATTGGTGCACTTATGCACGCCCCCCCACAGGCCTCTTAGGAAAGGGGTGAGGTCAATAGTAAACAGTCTAAGGTTAAAGTTTTTGGGGTTTGGGGAAGAAACCACAGAGTCAGGTAGAGTATTCCAAACATTGACCACTCTGTTGCTGAAGTTGTATTTCCTGCAATCAAGTTTGGTGCGGTTTATCTTGAGTTTGTATCTATTGTGTGCTCTTGTATTGTTATGATTGAAGCTGAAGTGTTCATTTGCAGGTAGGTCATTGCAATGTATGATTTTATACACTATACTTAGATTGGACCGAAGGCGGCATAGTTCCAGGTTTTCTAGGTCTAGAATTTCAAATCTGGTGGCATAAGGTGTTCTGCAACGAGTAGAGGAGCAGAGAGCTCTTCTTGTGAAATATTTCTGGACTTTCTCAACTGTGTTAATATCAGATACATAATGTGGGTTGCAGACTGATGAGCTGTATTCGAGTATTGGTCTAGCAAATGTTTTGTATGCACTAGTTAGTAGTGTGATATTACCAGAGAAAAAGCTACATAGGATTAGGTTAACAACTCTTAATGCCTTTTTGGCTTTGTAGTTACAGTGGGCTCTAGCACTTAGATCATTAGAGATGAGAATTCCAAGGTCCTTGACAGAGTTTGGATCATCAACAAGGTCTTGACTCTTCAGCTTATATTTTATTTTCTGATATTTTTTTTGCCAATATGTAAGACAAAGCATTTATTTGTTGAGATTAGAAGTTGTCATTTGTTTGACCATTCTGATACATAGTCAAGGTCTTTTTGGAGGGTAGCAGTATTGTCTGTGGTGTTGAATAGCTTTACATCATCAGTGAAGAGAACGCAGTTGCTCTTAATATGAATATCAAGCTTGTCTTCAGAAGTTGTGGATGCTTCATCACTGGAAGTTTTTAAGAAGAGATTGGGCAGTCATTTGTCTGAAATGGCATAGGATCTCCTGTTTGAGCAGGGGATAGACTAGAAGACCTCCAAGGTCCCTTCCAGCTCTATTCTGATTCTGATTCTGTTGCACATTGTTAAAGAGAGGTAGAACTGGGGGAAAAAAGCTGAAAATTGAAAATGGTTGAGTAAACACAGCAGTATAAAAAAAACTGGACAGTCAGGAAACAAAAATGGGCATTTTAACTGAGAAAGTACAATTTACAATTCAAAATTAGCAATCCAAGGATGAATTTGGTTCATAGCAATAGCACTTACTTATATACTGCTTTATCGTGGTTTACAGTGGTTTACAGAGTCAGCATATTGCCCCAACAATTTGGGTCCTCATTTTACCCACCTCAGAAGGATGGAAAGCTGAGTCAACCTTAAGCCTGGTGGGATTTGAACTGCCAAATTGTAGGCAGCTGGCTGCAGAAGTAGCTTGAAATACTGCACTCTAACTCCTGTGCCACAGAGGCTCCTAGGATAAACTACTTTACTTTACTGTCATTGCACCTCGTACAATGAAATCAAACAGCATCTTCAGTGCACATCATGACCATGACCATGAAAATAAACACACACATCCTTCACCCTCCACACATTGAACCAGAAAACCCCCGACACCACACCAACACTGCACTATACAGCAGAATTCAAAAGAGCTACTGCCCTGGGACAGAAGCTGTTTTACTATTTTCATCACTATTAATTTTCGGATTTAGTATTAACATCACTGTGCTGTCTAGCCAGTGTATGGGAATTTGATAGTTAGGTAGCAATTGTGAGCTGTCCCCTTACCCCATCATGGTAAATGTAGTTAAGGTATCCTGGGAAATGTAGTCCATATCATGTGACCACATCTGTAATCCTGATTGGTCTCTAAATTGACCCTCGAGGGGTTGGGGGAGGCTTTCCTCACTCTTGGCTGAACTCACAGACTTGTGGTAACTCTTCTACTTTTATCGCTACAACATGAAGGAAAAAGGATAGAAGATAAATCATCTTTTTACAAAACATCCATAACAAAGTACTTTTATTGGTTCATCAGGTATCCTCATAACTCACATTTGTGATGAAGTTCTTCTTTAATGACCAATCCTTTGCATATCTGTCTTGTAGGTAAAAAGATTATTTATCTTCTATCCTTTTTCCCTCATGTTGTAGCAATAGAAGTAGAAGAGTTACCACGAGTCCATGAGTTCGGCCAAGAGTGAGGAAAACCTCCCCCAACCCCTCGAGGGTTAATTTAGAGACCAATCAGGATTACAAATGTGGTCATTTGATATGGACTATGTTTCCCAGGATACCTTAACTACATTTACCATGATGCATTCCCTTAAGGGGACAGCTCACAATTGCTACCTAACTATCCAATTCCCATACACAGGCTGGACAGCACAATCACCACTGTTTGGATTTGAAATTAACATCACTATTAATTTTGTATTCAGAAGTTCTAACATCAATACAGATAGCAATAGCATTTAGACTTATATACTGTTTCACAGTGCTTTGCAGCCCTAAGCTGGAAGGCTGAGTCGCTCAGAATCAAACTCCTGGAGTGAACAGTGTTAGCCGGCAGCATTGCATTCTAACCACTGTGCTATCATGGGTATACTATATATAGTAACATATTCTGCATCATTTTATTGTTTTTGGTTTTTTTAAAAAAAGCCCTACAATTTGAATAAAGAAAATATTGTGCATGTAAATTTGCATGGCCTTAGGCAGGTTTTTATGCTGTTCCAGCTGCCATCCAAAATGCTAATCACTTGCTAGGTCTTTTATTGTTATGTTGATTTTTCCAAGGATTCATGGCCATAGAACAAACAAGAAATGTCTTAATTTAGACAATCCACATAGTTTATTTTTCAAAATCCTATTTGCATTATTTTAAATACTTTCTTTTGTGGGAAATAACCTTGTTAGTTAGAGGCAGGGAGGGGGAATGAGAAATGTAATTTCTTTCTCTAGGATAATTTAATTTTTCTTTTCTTAGAAAAACAAAACATTCTATTTTTTGTTCGATAATGCAGATAGTTGTTGTTTAGCAACCACACTTGGGGCTGGCAACTTGTCACCAAACAAGTGATTGCTAGGGGAGAAATAGAAAAATTATATTTTTCTTTTCCCCATTCCATCACTTTTTGAAATGTTCATGGCAGGGCTGGAATAGCCACCTTGAAACTGATATGTCTAATCAGTTTCACATGTCCTGCTTTTGTTACAATGGTGGTATTCAGCAGGTTCTGACCAGTTCTGGAGAATCGGTAGCGGAAATTTTGAGTAGTTCGGAGAACCGGCAAATCCCACCTCTGACTGGAGATTTTACAGTATCCTTCCCCTGCCACGCCCACCAAGCCATGCCCACAGAACCAGTAGTAAAAAAAAATTGAATCTCACCACTGTTTTGTTTGCTTCCTAACCATTCTCCCCAATGGTCATCCCAGTGCTGGGATAATTAGCAAGAATTAGTGTTTGTATTTGCATTCATTGAAGAGGAAGGGATTATAAGACAGTAAGTAAGCGCTACACTGGGGAACGCATAAAAAGCAATGCCCTTGTCACTGCAGCAGTGAATGCATTGGACAAACAGTCCAGTTTTTTCCTCATTGTGTGCCTGCTTACCTCTTCTAATTCCTTCCTCTCCAATCTTTTTGCACTGCAAGCAGGGGAGGGGGGAACAAAAAGTCAAGCAGATAATGTGTACTGGCGGTAATGGTGATCACATGACCGGATGTATCAAAGGTTGCAAATGTGGATGGTTATTGGTCATAAATGTTGCTTTCAGAACCTTTGTAACTAATCACTGAAGCTTTCAGAAAATAAATACATGAAAGAAGCAGTACTACTAGCTTCCTGCTTCAATACTAACTATAATAGGAGCTGATTACAAGTTGCTCTTATTTAAAGTCCTCGTTTTAAAAGCGCTCCCACAATTCTGTATATACTTCGTTAAGGGAAACACCACCAAGAGTGTCAGATCTGTAATCATACTGCTTCAGCCCTGCTTTGCTTTGATGGCAGCCTGCCATAAAGCATGGGAGCTGGGATGGGAGGCTATATAGGGAGGAGCGATGTCAGGGACCAGAAGTGCCAACCAGAAATAATGGTTGAATCATCCAAGGACACTGGCCTGAGAACAGAATGCAAATGCATGCCAAAGAGGTGCTAAATCTCAGAATTGTTATCAAAACACCTAATTGGAACCTAATTGGACACTACCAAGATGACCAAGGGTCTGGAAGAAGGGAAAATTACTGGGTTTGCATGGCAATCCTCAGATCTCGCTTTCCTTACACTGTAACCACTTGGTTTTAGTAAAAGTATACCTTTTGCTACAAATGGAGTGGGCTGTGTTTCTTTCCTAAATGCCCAAGCTGGGGTAAACCTGACAAAAAGTCTGTATTAGTGCACACTATCTTACTAGGCTAATATGCATATAATTTTGTAGGGTCCCCTTAAGACTAGACCAGGGGTGTCAAACTCAGGTTGTCACAGCATCATCATGTGACGTATCGTGGCTTTTTTCCTCTTTACTACACTGGGCGTAGCTGTGGCCAGCATGTGACGCATCCAGCCTGCAGACTGTGAGTTTGACAGCCCTGGTCTAGACCTTTCTTTTTCATTAAATGCCTTAAAATTTTGCCGATACATTAACAAAATGTCACATCATATAATCGGCAGAGACTGCCATCACCTGCCTTGAGGATCAGAGTGATTCTAACAGCTAAAATATATATTAGAAAAGTTTAATTAAAGAAAGATCCAACAATGAGTGATTCAATCTGCAATATAGTGGCCTTTGTGCAATATAATCACTACCAGGGAGTGTTTTTCTATCAATAATTACATAGCATACATTATATTTGACATCTATATATTACAAAATTTACATGCTTTATCTGAAAAATGCAGGAAAGGAAAGTATTGCTTATATTTGAACTTATTTATATTTATCATACAATTACTATGATCAGTTTTGAATGAGTACAAAGCAACATTTTTTTTTTCTTCTTCCATTCAATTGTGTCCAATGCTTAGAGACCGCCTAAACCAGTGATGGCAAATCTTTTTGTTGTTGTGTGCCGAAAGCGCACATGCATGCTGGCACCCATAATGCAATGCGCCCCACCCCCCTGCACATGCATGCGCAACACCCCCGCCCCACCACCTTACCTGCACTGTGCATGCATACAACTCCCAGCTGAGTTTTGGCCCGTTTGAGGCTGTTTTCGTCCTCCTGGAAGCTCGAGGGAAGCTTCTGCAGCCTTGGGAGGCTGAAAAATGGGCCTTCCGGAAATACCGGAAGTGCCTGTTTTCAGCCTATGGAGGATCTCTGGAGTCCGGGGGAGGCTGTTTTCACCCTCCCAGAGGCTCGAGTGAAGTCTCTGGAGCCTCTGGAGGCTGAAAATGGGCCCATTTCGGCACTTCCAGTATTTCCAGAAGGCCCATTTTTCAGCCTTCAGAGGACTGAAAATGCATGCGCAATGCAGATAAGTTTGTCTGGTGCTTGCATGCCTGCACAAATGGCTCTACGTGCTACCTTTTTTGGAAGTAGTTTGCCATTAAACTTTTCCAGTTGACTTTGTGCCTAGACCAGGACCCACCATCTCCTGGTTTCTAACCTGATGCCCTGACCACTACATCAAACTGGCATCCAAAGCAACATTAATGGCATTCAAAATAACTGATTCAAACTAAAATATGCCTTAGAAAATTACCTATAGATCAAGGGTGGAGATCAGAGGTGGTATTCAGCAGGTTCTGACCAGTTCTGGAGAACCGGTAGCGGAAATTTTGAGTAGTTTGGAGAACCGGCAAATACCACCTCTGACTGGAGATTTTACAGTCTCCTTCCCCTGCCAGGCCCACCAAGCCACACCCACAGAACCGGTAGTAAAAAAAAAAAAATCCCACCACTGATGGGGACACACACACACATACACACACACACTAATAGCATATACAGAAATTTCTATAATAGTTATCTGAAAACTATTACTAATCCTGCTAAATCCTGAAAAGTCTCAAAATCTCATGAGTAAAGCTTCCTTAAAAAGATTAGCAACCATAAATCCAGGCAAGGGTTGTGAAGGGTTCAACTCTCAGCCAAAATGAGTGACCATAGAAAGCAGTCTGGCTTGTCCTTGCCAGAACTCTTAAGAACAAATGTTCCTATGAAACTTTCAGTTTCTCTATGTAACATGCCATGTAACTAGCTCCTTCAAGAATTGGTCAAGTCTTTAAAATGGATGCCGAAAAGAGTTCGTGAAAATAAAACATTTGAAAATAACCATCCTGGTTTGCTTTGGGCTCAAAAACCCGAATCTTTATTTGAATAAACTTTTCTAATTCAGATTCATGACATCATGTGATTCTGCATTAATGCATCTGTCAAAATGTAATAGAATCTGCTAAATAATTATTGGAATTTTTTAACTCAAATGTTTATGAATCAGACTTACTGTTGAACTGAAAAAGAAAGATTATGTCTATAAAAGCAGTGCCAGTATTTGCAAGATACAATAGCCTAGTTTACACATTAATAAAAATAATCACAAAAGATTTCCAATTAATCCCCACCACAGATGACATTGCTACAAAATATGTTATCCTCCTGCAATTATATATTCAGAAAAAGATTGTAAGTCTCCATTAACCTCCAAAACAGAATTAAAAAAAATCCAAGTCAAAAAAACTTCTGAAGGAAACAGTGATAAATCTGGTTTATTATGGTTTAGAATTCTTTACTACAAAAAGCATATTTTTTGGACTATAAGACTCTCTGGACTATAAGATGCTTTAGAGGAGGAAAACAAAAAAAAAATCTACCTCTGCTTCCCAGCATCCATCTGGTATTCATCTGGCTAGTGTCCTTGCAGCAAACAGTAAACAACCTGGTCAGCTTCAGCACATTATTGCAGCCCCAGTACATGGCTTGTCAGGGCTCTTCTTCATTGCACCTACCACTGGTCGGTCAGCTGAGCTGAGCTGCTGCTGCCACCAGGGAACACTGGAGCCTTCGCTGCCGAGCAGCTGATTGATGATTGGATTTGCCTCCCAGGATACTGCAGGTCAGCTGTTCTAGGTGGCAGGGATCACCATGGCTCATTCGACATGACCTGTTTGTTGTGGCCCATTTGCTGTGGCCTATTTGCCATAGCACATTCACTGTGGCCTGTTCGCCACCTGTTTGCCATCACCTGTTCACTGCTGTCTGTTCGCCACCAATTGCCGGTGAATGGGCAGCAGCAGTGGTGATAGGCGGTGGAAATCCCTGCCACCTAGAACAGCTAATCAGTGCTGCATCAAACCCACCCCTCTGTCCCTGCCAACAAACTGCCCCCCCCTCTAGAATGGCAACATCTCTAGGAGGACCTGATAGGACCCTCTTGGAACTGGCATGGCTTCAGAAATTGAACCCCTATGTTAACTGGTGAAAGAGACTATTAAAAATCCGGCGGTGGGAGCCTGATAGAGGAAAAGCTTTTCCACAGAAGGTTAGCAGCAAAGCCACTTGCAGTGTAATGAAACTGGCTGTAGTGGCACAAAACCAACCAAAGCAGGATCCAAAATTCCCCAAAGAATATTGGGACCTAGGGCACATGTTTAGTGAAAAGGGATCGATGTGTTCTTGCCACACTGGTCGACAGACTGCACCATTGAGATCCATCCTTGGAACTAAGCTACCAAAACCTAAACTGTACTCTATGACCCCCTGGGAGCTGGAAGAACTTGTGCATTCATAGACAAGAGTCTGCAATGCAGGTTCATCCAGCCAGCCAGGCCCCAGGTAGCCGCCCCAGTGTTATTACAAGAGAAAAAAGATAGCTGTCCCTGTTTGTCTGTGGATCACCACAGGCTTAATGCAGTCTGTGTGGAAAATATGTATCTCTTGCCATTTATGAAGGACATGTTAGCCCACCTAACCAAGGGAAATATTTTTATGAAAGTGAACTTGTGCAAATCATATTACCATGTCAGGATTAAGGAAGAGGATGAGTAGAAAATGGCGTTCAACTGTCCTCTGGGGTGCTTCCAGTTCAGAGTGCTTCCTTTTGGATTACAAGGGGCCTCTGCTGTGTTCATGCAGCTGATAAATGAAATCCTGCATGAATCGCTATACAAGGGGGTGCTGGTGTGTTTAAATGACATTCTGATCTACACCAAAACAAGAGACAAACATGTTAAGCTCATGCGAGCAGTGCTAAAGAATTGCGGGTGGCTCAGCTGTATGCTAAATTTTCAAAATGTGATCAGGACAAAATCAAATAGTTAGGATACCAGATCTCACACAAGGGTGTAGAAATAGACCCAGAAAAGATTAAGGGGATACTAGAATGTTCCCTCCTGACACAAGAAAACAGTTTCAAAGCTTCCTGGGGTTTGCAAACTTTTACTGGCAGTTTATTACCTCTTTTGCACAAATTGCCCTCTCTATCATGAATCTACTAAAGACGAAAAGGGAGGGAAAGCCTAAACCTAGACAACCCTTGAGATGGATTATGGAATGCCAGGCAGCATTTGAGAATTTTAAGTGGCTGTTCACAGTGATACCCGTGCTAAGACACCCGAACCCAGATGCCCCGTTTGTGGATGCTAGTGACACAGCTGTAGGGGCTATATTGGATGCTAGTGGATGCTATTGGATAAGTGGATACTAGTGACATAGCTGTAGGGGCTGTATTGTTACAAGAACATCCCCCACCCGTGTTCCTACACCTCTAAAAAAAATTAACTGATACAGACCAGGGGTGGGCAGTCTGGGAGAGTTTGGTGGGCATTACTAATCTGATGGCATTTTTTGAAGGGGTCTAAACATTCATTTGAAGTCTTAACAGAGCACAAGAAGCCTTAAAAATTATGTGGAAGTTATTCCTAAGTAAGCCTTAGGGGTATTTTTTCCCCCTTAGGGGGTTTTCCCCAGGAGGGAAAAATTTTCTAGTGGATGCCATATCCAGACTACCTCAATACAACAATGCCAGACCCAAAATAATCAAACCAGTCATTCTGTCAAACCAATTGGCAGCAGCAGTAATCACGAGGGGTCAGGGGGAAGCTGAACAAGACATTCCTGGTGAAATGCTAGACAAACTGAAAGCCTCCTTAAAAGATGATGAATGGCAGATGGCCCATAAAGAACAGTTCACCATCAGGGATGGACTGGCATGCATAGGGACAAAGTTATTTGTCCTGCCCCCTCACAATGACCTATGATCCTACAAAATTGCCACAACTCAAAAGTACCAAGGCATTTCAGCTTTGCAAAAACCCTACATTTAGTCCCTCAAAAACGGCATTGAAAGCTATTCCAGTCTGTGCTTCAGACAAAAGATGGCCAGTGAAACCTATGGGGCTACTACAATCAGTAGCAAACCCTCATGTACCTTGGAAGGAGACCTCTATGGACTTTATAGTGGAACTATCTGAGAGTATAGAGAACACCATGATTTGAGTGTTTACAGACATATTCTCAGAACAAATCCATTTCATTCCATGCCCAAAGAGCCCATTGGCCCTCACCATGGCCAAACTATTTGTACAACATGATTAAGGCTTCTGTCAGCTCTGGGATTTCACAGCTGCCAAAGGAATGGTGTGTGAAGAATGAAGGGGGTGAGGGGGTTGAAAGTTCAAGGTTATTTAGTATGTCACATTAGAAATTTCAACTGCAAGTAATTGATTCTCGTGATTAATGAAGTGTAGTAAGTGGGAGGAGATAGGGTGGAATTTGTGAGATGCTCTGGGAATGAATTTCAGTTTTGGAAATTAATAGACGTAACCAGTGTTGTTCCTAATAAATCAGTTAGAGATTATGCCTGTCTCAGAGTTATTGATTACAATGGACAATTTCTGGATGCCTAACAGCTTCATGATATCCCTGATCATATCATCTCAGACTGGAGATTCACTTTGTGATTTTGGCATAATTTTTTAAAAATTGATGGGAACCACCTAAAGCTTAAGCTCCTTCCATCATCCCAAATGAATGAGGCTGTGTGAGAGAGACAATTTAGTACTGGAACAATACCTCAGATACTATATTAATTACCAATAGGATAACTTGACTGATCTTTTGCCATTTTTAGAGGTGGCATATAAAAACTTGGTGCATATCACCACTGGTTTTACTCCTTTTAAGGTAGCCTTGGGTTGGGACTTTGTTGCAATCCCCAAGTTACCCTTGGAAACCCCCAAAATCCATTGTTACTAGAGTGGATACAACCATTGCAAAACACGTGGCCAGAAGCCTACGAACATTAGACTGGTAAAAAGCAAGCCAATGGAATTTAAAGTGGGCGACAGAGTATACTTTTCTACAAAATACATACAGTCTACCCAACAATCCCCCTCCCCAAAAAATTGGGCCCTAAGTACATAGTCCATTCCCTATCAGCAAAATTATCAACCTAGTCACAGTACAACTAGAACTGCCAAAGAACCTGAAAAGAATCCACCCTGTGTTACACTGTAGTTTGTTAAAACCAGAAATCACTTCCCCCTTCTTCATCCTTCCACACCACTCCTTCCCATTTTTATAGAACGGGAGCAACACTTTGAGATCAAAGAGATTTTGGATTCCTGAAAACACAAAGGCAAAGTGCAGTACTTAATTGTGTGGAAACATTTCCCACCTCACAATCCGAATGGGTTGATGGACGCCATTTTTGAGTTGCCAAACTGCTGTGTTTTTTCCACCAAACCCTAATTGCCCAATCCTGTTTGAGAGCTTACTTAAATCTTCCTTTTCCCACCCCAAGGGCTAACACCTTTGAAAAGGAGGGCTGGATGTCAGCTGCCTACCTACAAGAATATTGTGGGAAAATTGGGGAGTATGGACAGTAACAGAAACCGGAGGTGCCAAACCGAGACATCTTACTGCCTTCAAGGATTCCAGCCCTGGGAAAGGAACTTACAACAGCCCAAACTTTGGGACAGGACCTGATTGGACTACTCTCACGGGGGGAGGGGTTTGGACATTGGGGATCACTTTCACTATATGATTTTTGTGTGGTTTTTTTTCCAGAGCTTGCTTTGCTCATGCTCACTCAGTGTCTCTAGTAAAAGTACCTTTTTTCTAATACCTATGGAGTCAAGGGTTGTTCTTTCCTAGGGAGCAGGCTGTGGCCAGTCTGACCGGAATGGAATGGAATGAAACAGAATACTTTATTAGCCAAGTGTGATTGGACACACAAGGAATTTTATCTCCTTTAACATGATGATCAGATGTGATACACATATATTTTACATTACAGGTAGTCCTTGCTTATTGACAACTCATTCCACAATTATTTGAACTTGGGATGGTGTTGAACAAGTGGTACTTACAACTGGTCCTCAAAGTTGTAGCTATCACAATGTCCTTCCTTTCAAAAAAAAACAAAAAAAAAACACCCCTAAGCTTAATTATAATCAATGGCCAATTTGGCATGCACTTCACTGATATCAATCTGATCACATAATGATTTGAGTCAATCATTACCTATCATCCTCAGTTGTCTCACAGGACTGTAGGGAAACTCAGAACTCACATTGCTGTAGGGAAAGACAGGAGGAGGGCATATTATATATGCTACCAAGGAAATGCGAAATAAAAAGCTAATAAATAATACATTTAGCAAATAAAGTGAATTGGCTTGAGATACTGAAGAATCTTTCAGTACGATCAACAATTGGCTAGATTAGGCTGGATAGATTGGCTTATTTCTATATAACTAAAGTTTATTTCTGTATATAAAAATGCAAACCTATATTTCAGTCAGAGGCCATTTCCAGAGAATCAACCTTACATAAGTACAACCTTACAATTGTGTCTTTGGAGGGCACAATTAAACTGCAATAAGGATTGGGCAGATTAGACATATTTATATGTCTGAAACTGTTGCTTCCACAGCTAAAAATCATCTTCCTCTGTCAACAACTATGGACAAAGAACTGTGAACCAATCAGAGCTTGTTTTGCACCAAAATCCCTTCCTTCTTGTAAAACAAAAGTGAACAATGTTTATACTGTTAGACAGTTTCCAATAACATTGTCTTTATCTTTTGTCTTTTAAAGGAAACTCTTTAAACTGTAGTTTTCTCTCATAACTGTAGTTTTATGTTTTCGTAGGACAAATGTTGGTGTCCTGCCTTGTGTTGGGTAAAACATTCCAATAGTACAAACTCTTATGAAATTATTTTACAAAACTAGGTTTTAATGCTTTACTTTAACAGATTGATGTTTTTCTGTACCAATTAATTACTTAATTGGCATCTTAACAGAAAAATAGGCTCTGAGAATCCTGTTCTTTGTGCAAAAGCCTTTTATAATGGCTAATTAAACACTGTAGAAAGACCTGATTATACTGCTAAGTATTTCCTAATCTTAGGGAAAGATAACACTCGCTACAATCTATGCAATAGAAACAGAAATTGTCAGGGGTTTGGCTATTTATCGAAAAAAACTGCTGGCATGAACAACTGATAAACATAATCTGTACTTTTATGCTCTCCTATATTTAGTATCTAAAGACAATTAAATAGAGGATATTAAATTTGGGATAATATAAGATTGTACAGTGAAAACATCCTGTGCCAAAACTGGACAAATCAATGCATTAATTACAAAATTTCCAAACATATTTCGAGCTGGCTATTTGACTGAAACCATCATGCTCAAAACCAAACAGCCTACAGCATGTAGTTTGCAGCACCTAGTTAATTTTGGCTGCATGGTTGGGAAGACAGCTGTGGCATACCCCTTGCTTCCTGTTCCCAAATTGTTGCATAAGTATAGGAACCAGTGTTCAAAATATATTTTTCATTGAGTGTTTTCCAAAGTTTATTAAAGAAGTTCACAATGTTTGTTGCACTGAGAAATATGGAGTTCTGATAAACCTAGCAGGAGCAGTGACTTCTGCAGAAAGACTTAAGTTGTAGGGGCATATGTAACTTTTAATTCCAAACATGTGTAAATGATGTAATGCTTTTGAGTTGTAGGTTTTCTGTTTTTTCTTAGAAATTGATAATGTAAGAGTGGCCCTACAACAGACTTGCAGAACAAATCCACTTTCAGGATGTTTATAAAGATTCATTTAGATAGAACAAGTTAGTGGCTGAGGTGTTGTCACAGGCATGGGTGGACCAAATTCTAGCCTGGTTTAGGTGTAAAACTCAGCTGGGTGCTCTTGGGCCACTCATTCTGTCTCAGCTCTAAGAAGCAAGCAATGGCAAAATACTTCTGCAAAACCTTTCCAAGGAAATGGTATAGACTTGTTAAGACTGACTTGAGGAGGGATGGAGGGGAATAAATCAAGTAATATTTGAGGAGAGGATCTAGGCCAAATCTCATACACATGAATTATACATTACCTAATTTGCAAATACGCACTGCCCTGTGCCAATTCTGGATACTTCTTGGCAAAGCAACTTAATCAAAATCGTGAGATTTTGAATAGTGGAGTAATCTGCAGTTAATGCAGAATATATAAAACAACTTCTTTGAGGAATAGCAAACACATATTGAATTTTCTAAGGTGGGGAAAATCAGTAACTAACATCGCTTGTAGATTGGGTCAGGAGCATCTAGAATACTAAGCATTTTGATAATTAGTTCAGCCTTGGCATCTAACAAGGATAAACTAAGGTACCCTGGAATCATGTTGGTAAGGTCAGTGTTTGCCACTCTGTGCAAGTGCTGCATATCTGACAAAGTGCACTGGATGCATTTATATACATGATGTGTGTGTGAGAGATTTGTGAGTGAGAAGCTACAAAAGATTCAGAGTCTGGTTGCTAGAACGGCAATTTGAAATGCTTAGTTTTGCTGAGAAATAATTGCAATGGTGTCCTGTCACTGGTGTCAATCATATTGGAAAGGGAGAACAATGTGCAATATAAATTGGAAATGTTATTGCCAAGGAAAATGTAATGTCTGGAGGACCTCAGTGTTTGAAAATCCAGTGACCACAACGAATTGGCTAAAGAGATGACAGTATGAAATGGGAGTTGACTTCTGAAGGTTTCATATAAACTGTTCTTTTGAAAAAATGTTGATATAGATAGATATAAAGTTGTGTCAGGACAGATGGAGGGGGATCCTTCATGAGATTGCAAAGTCTGAGTGGCAAAAATGAAAATGGAAAGTTGTGAGAGACATAAAGTGGACATTAGGATGCTTAATAGAGCAGGAAGTCATGCATCAAGATGGAATTGCTGCTCTGGACTTGGGAAATATTGATGATTTTCAGTTAAATTTAGTTAATTTTTTTCTTCAGAGGAAGAATAATGGTTGCATAAACCAGATTGGCAAAGTAAATACTTCAAGTTTTGGACAACACATTGCTGCTAGTGGTTATAGATTTAGGGAGGAAATGCAGAACCTTTTGGCTGGATATCCAAGGCTATTACAGAATGATTGGAGCTTCCGTATTTCAAGATGACCATTATTTTGTCTCAGAGGTATGACAAAGACATCCAAACACTGACAGCATTGACTTTTTTCAGATTGCAAGAGAACATTTGAGGATAATGATACTGTCAGGTCTATCATCTTTGGCTTGGCATCTTGCTGACAGCCTCCCATCAAAGGACAGAGGGTGTGTGTGTGACAGTTTGACAAAACCTAGGGAAGCACAGAACCTTTTTGTGCCAGTGCTTAAGGCTACACACCCTGAAATTGGAATGTGAACTACCCCAAACATCTCAGCATTCTCAAAACACCTACAGTTGTGCTCATAAGTTTACATACTCTGGCAGAATTTATGGTTTCTAGGCCATTTTTCAGAGAATATGAATGATAACACAAAAACTTTTCTTTCACTCATGGTTAGTGTATGGCTGAAGCCATTTATTATCAATCAACTGGGTTTACTCTTTTTAAAACATAATGGCAACAGAAACTACCCAAATGACCCTGATCAAAGTTTACATACCCTGGTGATTTTGGCCTGATAACATGCACACAGGTTGGCACAACGGGGTTTGAATAGCTATTAAAGATAACCATCCTCACCTGTGATCTGTTTGCTTGTAATTAGTGTGTGTGTGTGTGTATAAAAGGTCAATGAGTTCCTGGACTTCTGACAGACTCTTGCATCTAGTGCTGCACTGACATTTCTGGCTTCTGAGTCATGGGAAAAGCAAAAGAATTATCAAAGGATCTTTGGGAAAAGGTAGTTGAACTGTATAAAACAGGAAAGGCAGGGTGGATTCTACGGTTCTGACCAGTTCTATAGAACCCCTTGTTAACTTTCTAAGCAGTTCAGAGAACCAGTAGTTAGAAGAAATCTCCTTTTGTTTTTTCCACCCTTATTACATTCTTGGCAGACAGCCTAGACCTACTGTCTCCTAAGGTAGTGGTTTTTTTTTCTTAAAGGGGAAGGGTTGTTTTAAGCTTTTTATACTGCTGTTGGGAGGAAATACTCCCTTGCAAATACTTCTTTTTGGCTAGCTAGAAAGATTGACATTCAAACATGAGTTTACATACCCTTTCTGAGTTTTGGTCTAAAACTGGTTTTTGGTGAAGTTTATTCTGTGCTTGGTGATGTTTAATCCTGTGTTTATTGATGGGATAATTTTCCCTATTCAGTTTTGTTTGGAAGGAAAAAGATAAATCTCTGTTCCTGAAAAGAAACTGGTTTGAGAAATCTGCTAGTTCCTGTGTCTATTTGTTCTGGTAATTGGTTTAACAAGCAACAGCTATTGTTGTGATTTAATTATTTGTATTGTGTTTGAATTTTTCCTGCCTCATGGTTTCTTTATCTATCTGGAGAGGGGTCTTCCTTCACTGCTTTAGTGGTATCTAGCACTGTCTTTTTAGGATATATTTCCAAGAGGCAGGATGCAAGCTTGGCACTGATTTTTACTGCCTTTCTGGGGGGCATGTGACCTTTCCTTAAATCTGACCTTTCCTTAAAAATGGTTTCCTTAGGATATCTTGTGAGATGAGTGAGATCAGCTGGTATCTTTAAGTGGTGCAAATGGATCTAAGGATTGCTTCTCCTAGGTGTGCTCTTTCTGGAGAGCATAAATGACCTCTCTGCTAAAGGGTTTCACTTTATGAGCAAGATTTGGCTGCTGAAAGTTATCATTGCATTTTAACTATTTTAATTCCTCAAGGTGCTCTGGCAGCCTGCCTGATTTGTAACTCTGGCTTGCAGGTATTTTTAATCTAATGATTGGTATTTAGGGCAGCTCTTTGCAAGCAAAAAAGCTTTTTGTATTTTTGCACAGGTAATCCTTGACTTACAACAATTCATTTAGTGACCATTCAAAGTTACAATGGCACTGAAAAAGTGACTTATGACTGTTTTTCACACTTATAACCGTTGCAGCATCCCCACTGTCATGAGAGGCCAGGCGAGGAGACGCACCCCTTGATGTGAGTGATGTTGATTTGGCCACGCCCATCCAGTCACATGACTACCAAGCCCACCCAGTCACATGATCACATCTACCAACTAAGCCACACCCACAGAACCGGTTGTTAAAAAATTTGAATCTCACCCCTGAGGAAAGGGATATAAAAAGATATCCAAGGAATTGAGGATGCCAATCAGCAGTGTTCAAACACTAATCAAGAAGTGGAAAATGAGGGGTTCTGTTGAAACCAAACCACGGTCAGGTAGACCAACTAAACTATTCAGTCACACCTGCCAGGAAAATTGTTCGGGATGCAAAGAAAAACCCACAAATAACTTCAGGTGAAATACAGGACTCTCTGAAAACATGTGGTGTGGCTGTTTCAAGATGCACAATAAGGAGGCACTAGAAGAAAGATGGGCTGCATGGTCAAGTCACCAGAAGAAAGCCATTACTACGCAAATGCCACAAAGTATTCCGCTTACAATAGCCAAACAGCACAGAGACAAGCCTCAAACCTTCTGGCACAAAGTCATTTGGAGTGATGAGACCAAAACTGAGCTTTTGGCCACAACCATAAACGCTGCATTTGGAGAGGAGTCAACAAGGCCTATGATGAAAAGTACACCATTCCTACTGTGAAACACGGAGGTGGATCGCTGATGTTTTGGGGATGTGTGAGCTAAAAGACACAGGAAATTTGGTCAGAATTGATGGCAAGATGAATGCAGTATGTTATCAAAGATACTGGAGAAAAATTTGCATTCATCAGCCTGGAAGCTGTGCATGGGACATACTTGGACATTCCAACATGACAAAGATCCTAAACACAAGGCCAAGTTGACCTGTCATTGGCTACAGAAGACTAAAATGAAGGTTCTGGAGTGGCCATCTCAGTCTCCTGACCTCAATATCATTGAGCCACTCTGGGGAGATCTCAAACATGCAGTTCATGCAAGACAGCCCAAGAATTTACAGGAACCGGAGGATTTTTGCCAGGAAGAATAGGCAGCTTTACCATCTGAGAAGATAAAGAGCCTCATGCATACATACCACAAAAAGACTTCAATCTGTCATTGATGTTAAAGGAGGCAATACACCGTGTTAAGAACTGGGGTATGTAAATTTTTGATCAGGGTCATTTGGGTAGTTTCTGTTGTCATTATGATTTAAAAAGAGTAAACACAGTTGATTGATAATAAATGGCTTCAACCAACCAGTAACCATGAGTGAAAGAAAATTTTTGTATTATTCATATTCTCTGAAAAATGGCCAAGAAATCATAAATTCTGCAAGGGTATGTAAACTTATGAGCACAACTGTATGTGGCTCTTCATTGGCTGAAAACAAATTGATCATAGGGGTAGGGTTGGGATGAGGGGAAAAATTCACATGGAGTTCTAGCCTGACTTTACTGCAGCAAGCAGCCTTTAGTAAAAGAACTTATCACGTCATCCAAATAGAGTTAAAGCTCTTTCTTTCCTAAGGAACCCCCACTGAGGCAGGTCTGACATTAGGCCCATGAACAGAGCTGGCACCGATGCTCCACTGGCTGTTTCAAGTGCAGGAAGGAGAGATACTAAGCTGAATATCAAGCTACATACCCAGCCCAGGGGACACACTTGGGACCCACCAAGAAGCTAGCAAAGCTGGCTCAAAGAACTCAACAGATGGCTCTGGAGGAAGAAATGGAAGTTGTTGGGTTCACCCCATCCCGCAAGGGTGATGAGAGAATTCCAACCATTTCAGCTGAAGGTCTGATGGAGAGTGATACTGACTCTGATGACAGCCTCTTGATAAGTCGCCCAGTGATCCCAGCAACTATCCTCATAGAACTGTTGCTTCCATCCCTGGGGTGCAAGGGGAACCTGGTAGCCCTTCTAAATTTGTGTTGCACCAGATGTCTGATCAACCCTGCCCTAATTGAGAAACTAGGTCTAAGACTCAAGCAGCTTAAAGTTCCTGTGGGGTTTTTTTGCCAGCTGGATGGCTCAGTACCAGGGGAGGGGAGACAATGTTCACCACTGAATCAATAGAAACGAGAAAGGGGGCACACACAGAAACCTTGAGCTTTATTATGGCACCTGGGATGGAGAGATCCCTCATATTAGGGTTGATATGGCTACTGAAGTGGAGCTGGATGTAACTCCCTATGTAACTGGAGGAGGAGGATGTTAAAGATTTGGTGGGCCAGCCCAAAAGGGGGATTTGAAAAGGAAACTTGAACTCCCTGCCCCTAAGTTGCTGTGGGCAAAGGCAAGAAGGGAGGTAGGGACTGCAATGAAGAAGTGCCCCAAAGGCAACTCCTGGATCCCTAAAGAATATTGGGACCTATGGGATGTTTTTAGTGAAAGAGGCTCAGACATGCTTGCACTCTACCATCCAACTGACTGCTCCATAGAGATCATACTGGGGCTAAATTGCCCAAACTCAAACTGTACTCAATGACCCCTAGAGAATTAGAGGAACTGCGAGGATTCATAGACAAAAAACTGAAGCATGGCTTCATATCACTTGCCAGACTTTATCAACTGATAAAAAAATGGATAAAAAAAGACAGTGGCTGCTCCGGTGCTTTTCAAAGAAGGATGGGTCTTTTCATCTATGCATTGACTATCACGAGCTAAGTGCTGTTTGCATTGAAAACATCTACCCACTGCCCCTGATGAAGGACATGCTAGCCCATTTAGCCAAGGGGAGGGTTTTTACCAAGCTGGATTTGAGGGAGGTATATTACCAAGTTAGGTTTAAGGAAGGCGATGAGTGGAAAATGGCTTTTAATTGCCCCTTGGGTGTGTCCAATTCTGAGTCCTCCCCTACGGACGGTAGGGTGCCCCTGCTGTAATTATGCAATTGATAAACGAAGTGCTGCATGAACACCTGTACAAAGGGGTTTTGGTCTAACTGAATGACATTTTAATCTATACCGAAACCATGGCACCATGTAAAATTAGTCAGAGCTGTGCTCAAAAAGCTCCGAGCAGCCCAATTGATAAAGTTGATAAAAAGTTGATAAATTAGAGTCAGCAATTCTATTATTTATAAATCTGATTTCCCAAAGTAAATTGCCTCTTTTTTCTTTTCTTTTTCTTGCAGCATATGCTGAATTACTACTGTTTCACCTGCTACTTTTTTGCTATCAGGAAAAAAATAATTCTCAATAGTTCTATAGCTGAATATAAATATATGTAATCTGATGTAACATGTATAAAACAGATTTTATGTAAGCTAGGGGAAGTAGCACTGAGATCCCATCTCCAGCTGGTTTTGGCAGTATTTAATTCTTAATCTAAATGAAAGATTAATAGGCACCAATTCCTAATCTGCTATACTCAATCTTTATTCACATGGTTTGATCAATCATAATTTCCACTATTTATATTGAGAAGTTTAGGAAACAATTTAGCCAAAAATGTTACTTCCAGTGATTTAGATGAATAATATTAAGCAAGATTAAATTGTCCTAGTTAAAAGCATTTTACTGGGACTTAATATAGTGTTTAATTTAAGATGGATTATGCTCTTAGCTTTTACTTTTGTGTAAAAGTGCTTTTGGTACTCGAATCAAGATTATGAAGGAAAATTAGATCAAAACAAGATTTTTTTCTGTGCAATTCAATGCTTTTGTTAATTTCCCAGTTACTCCCGGCATTTATTTATTTATTTATTGTCAATTACCAAACATTATACTCTAAACATAGCAGCAAATTCTTAGAGCATCTTTTACAGACTGGAGAAATTATACTATACTTCCTGCAACCAATGTGGTTAATACAATTCAATGCATCTATAGATCTCAGGCTAGGAAAGCCATAGCCAAGCAATTGTGGCTAGTATGCATTGCATCCACAACTCATAGCATTAGTGTCCCACAATAGTTTTCACAACACTTTCAGAGAGAGCTGCCAATTTCAGAGTAAAAGTGAGGGTACTATGTAAGAGGCAAGCTGCCTTTGGAGTATGTGATGCTGTTTCCCTCAGTTGTTCTCCCCCAGAGAGTCACATATCTGGTGGTTGAGTGAGGAGATTGACAAAATATTTGGAGCACCTCTGGAGGCTGGATCAGGAACTGCAGGACATTACTCCAACCCATTTGAGGACACTTGAAAGTTGCTCTTGAGTTTGACACTTCTCTGTTCCAGTTTAGAGAGTGGATGGAAAATGAAAAACAAATTGCTCAGTGAGTCAGTCAAGGGGAAAAAACACTGCTTACTATTCTAATATAAAAACAATTTAGAAAAAAGGCAACTGGTTTAAAAAAAAGTTAAAATAGTAGCCTCCTGATAACAAATATTTGTTTTTAATCATACCTTCTTTCACTTGTTAAAATAATTTCTATTCTACGTTTCCTGCACATTTCTTTTATGCACAGAGATGACTTGAATGGTAATCAAACATTATGTCCCAAGCCCATTTCCTTTGCCTGCAACTTTTATGAGAACACAGGAGATATGCAAATTAAATGCAGAGACTTAAACAAAATTCTTTCATTATTATGTGACATTGGTTGTCCTGGTTTTATTTGCAAAGAAAAGACATCTGCAGTTACCAATAGTCTTGAGCCTATTCTGGGATTTGCTGCATTACTCAACTAGATAATCTCCATTTGTGTGAATTGTGTAATGCTCTTTGAGGAGCTTTTTGTGTATGCAAGAATATTCCTGCACTTACCCTGCCTAAAAAAACATAGGCAGCAAGGTTAGTATCTGAGGATTATTTTGGAATATGATTAAAGCTTTTTCTTTTTAAAGAAATAGCATATTGGTTAGATCATAATTGAAGAGGCTCTGCCTACCACATATAATTTACACCCAGAGGTTTTCCCCAAACTAGTCACATATTACCAATATGACAGTAAAAAATAAAATGGAAAACTATATCTCAAGAAAACAGGCAAAAGAAATATGGAAGTTGGAAGATAAATATATACGATAGGGTTAAAAAAAAGATGTCTTGGAACATAATTTAACCTGTAGAAACAGCTGAATTTGAATGTTTCAAACATTAATCCCTGTAATAGAGTAATCAAAAGTTCAAAATAGTACAAAAAGGAACAACAGAAAGTAAAAATAATTGATTATGGACAAAACTAACAAATCCACTCCGTTTAGCTTTGTAAGAATTTCAATTTCATCATTTCCATACTGCTTGTAGAAACATCTACTGTTACTTCAATTCAACAGGTCTGGATCAGAAAGATTTGGAAAGGGCCATTAAAGACACTGAGTCCAACTCTCTGTCTTCCCTTGTAACAGATCATTATCCCCTTCTCCTCTTTGATGTGGAGATGAATGATACAACAAAGAGCAATATCAAGAAACTATGAGCAACTAGAAATGAAAGCCAAAGACATGGGAGCACTGGTGGTGTTTTCATCTGTATTTCCAATGGAAGGTAAACATCCTGTGAGGGAATAGAGAATTTTTGAAGTAAAACCACTTTCTTAAAGGATGGTGCAGTCAAGAGAACTTTGGATTCCTATACCATGGTTTACAATACAACATGAAGGGCTTCTAGCAGGGATTGGGCTACACATCATAAGAATCAGTAAGAATTTTTTTGAAACTGGATCAGCTTATCTGCAGGACTTTAAACTAAAACTAGAAGGTGGGGGGAGACCAATTTTTAGAACCTAATCTCAAGTATAAACCTCAAGGAAATCAACCAAATGGTGTGAGAGAAGGCGAACGGGAGATACAAAACAGGAGACATAGAAAGCAAACATAGGGTCAGTCAAAAAGGACTCCAGTTGTTATATACTAATGTTCAAAGTATGAGGAACAAACATGGCAAGCTTTAATTCTAGTACATGAGGGGAGATATGACATTGTTGCCTTTACCAAAACTTGGTGGAATGAAACCCATGTCTGGAATGTACTACTAGAAGGATTTACATTGTTCAAAAGAAACAAACTTAACAAAAGAAGAAGTGTGGAGGCAGGGATGATGTCACGGCAAAATGGTGTGAATTCACAGGGCTCTGTGAAATCCTCCTGAATTCTGCCCGGCGGGTGATCCTATGGGGCCAAAGTCACCCCAGAGGGGTGACAAAGATAGAGGGGATACTCCACTGAGACAGCAATCTTTTTGTTTGATCCAGAAAAACTCCTCAAACTGCTGGGAGAAAAAGGCAGCCATTACAGCCAGACTGAGGCTGTGACAGCCAGACCGAATGAGAAATGAAAAAAAATCCAATAACAGTGTGGCTGGTTTGGGTGGGATTTTTCCAACTTATTTTGAGGAACTTTCCCCAGAAATATTCTTTTGTTGAAAGTGGGACTCAAGAGAGGAGGAAATGGAGTTTTTTTTCTCACCCCTTAGGAATAGTGGTGATTAAGACCTTGAGCTACTGACAGATATGAAAGAGAGAAAATGTTTAGAATATATCTGGCAAGGAAAATAAGCAAGAATAAATTTGAGAATGTTACAAGATTCTAAAAACAAAGGGGTTTTTGGGTTGCCAGGCAGGAGCTGTACTACCAGGCCTCTGTACTTACATAGGTGAAATAATGGATAAATGTGAGGCATTTCGATTATTGATTTTGGAGGGAGATGATCTCCAACTTGGGTGGCACACCTTCTTATGGTATGGGGAAAAAAATACATAGATATTTTCAAAGACATTATGTTAAAAATGTATTATTGTTCGTATGGGCAAAAATTAAAGGAAAACATTGTATGAAAATACCAGTCTGGCTCTCCACGATGGAGGCATTTGAACATTGTTAACATGGAAAAAATTACAAGATATAAAGACATTCTGAATGAACTTAAAACTAAGCAAGAGACACTGTATTATTGCTTTGGTAGAAATTAAAAAAGAACCACTATGTGAAAATACCGCTATGGCTATCGACAATGGAAGCAGTAATATACCCTAACACTTTAGACCTAAACAAAATGATAAAATATAAAATTCTTCTAAATGAAAATGGGGAATTAAAAACGCAAAACCAGTTAAAACTACAGGGAATTGGAATAGGATGGTGGCCTTACTTTCAGGTCCAAACACGTTATAAAAAAGATAAGGATCAATTTGGTTTCAGTACAACACAGCAAGAATTAGATAAAATATTACAAGGGGTTGAAAAAAAATGATTAGTAAAATATATAATTACCTATTGGATTACAAAATGGAAGAGGAAACTGTTAAAGAAAATATGATAACCTGGGCTAAAAACTTGGGCCACAGCATTGATTTGGAACAGTGGGAACGTATTTGGCAGGTAAATTATAAGTTAACATTGATGGTCTCCTACAAAGAGAACTTATATAAAATGTTTATATACCTCCCACCAGTGAGAATAGCTAAAATGTTCCCAAGTATGATAGCCAAATGCTGGAAATGTAACCATGGTCAGGGAACGTATTTTCACATGTGGTGGATGTGTCCTCAAGTACAGAAATACTGGCTTAAAAATTAAATCCTGGTTAGAGGAGTTAACGGAACAGAGAATCAAACTTAAACCAGAAATCTTCCTGTTAGGTATGTTAGAGCCTAATCTGAATAAAAAACACCAATATTTAATGCTCCATATTATAACTGCTGCTAGAATTTCCTTTGCCCAAAATTGGAAACAAGCTATGATCCCCCCAGAAACCACAGTAATTAATAAGATATACGAATGCGCCGAGATGGATAGATTGACGAAGATATTGAAAAATAAGGAAAAGGAGAATACTATAAGATATAGGATATTTGGTCGGAATGGATAAGGAAAAGATGCAAAGGCATCAAATGATAATGTATGAGAAATAATAAAGTAATAAGGCTCATGTGTAAATAAATGTATATATATAAATGTATATATGTATAAAATGCTTAGAATGATGAAGAATGAAGATCTAAATATAGAGGTGGATAACACAGTAATAAATGCTTAGAATGATTTACTGTTATAGTAATGTTGCAAAATGTGGAATTATGTTTTTAATTGTTGAAACATTGAATAAACAAATTTATTAAAAATACACTAAGCAAGAATTGAAAAGTCAAGTGATGGATTTAGCATGGTGGCCACATGTGCAAATACAATCAAGATATGAGAAAGATGCTAAAATGTATTGTTTCTGTAAAGAACCAAAAGAACTAGATCAGATACTGACAGGGACAGATGAAAAACTAATTTAAAAAATCTATAGCTATTTACTGAGCATTAAAATGGAAGAAGAGCAAGTAAAGGAAAAAATGATAGTATGGGTTAAAATTTTGGTTATACTATAGAGTTAGATAAAAGACAGAAATTGTGGGATAGGAACTATAAATTAACAATGTCAACTGCATATACGGAAAATTTATATAAAATGTTTTAAAGATGGCACTTTTCATCAGCAAGACTGGCAAAGATATTTAAGAACATGTCTGCTAAATGTTGGAAATGTAATCAGATACTGGGTTCATATTATCATATATGTGGACATGCCCAAAGGCAAAAAAAATATTGGACAAAAATACATGGTTAGAAAAAACGATAAAGCAACATATAGATTTAAAACCAGAAATACTGTATTTTTGTAGGGCCTCCTACCATAAAAAAATATAATAAAGGAAATACATATTTAATTTTACATGTGTTAACAGCATCTAGAATTGTGTTTGCACAACAGTGAAAAAACAAAGGGATCCCTGCAGATGAAAGTGTAATAAAAAAAATTAGAATGTGCAGAAATGGATAGCTTAACACTTAAAATT
Source organism: Notechis scutatus (assembly GCF_049901735.1). Classification (NCBI taxonomy): domain Eukaryota; kingdom Metazoa; phylum Chordata; class Lepidosauria; order Squamata; family Elapidae; genus Notechis; species Notechis scutatus. The sequence continues at coordinate 164,583,320 of NC_142009.1, forward strand.
AAGGAGAAGGAAGAAACTGAATATTTTTTAACATGGGATTTGTTTTACCAATGGCTAACTAACAGAAACAGAAATTAGAAATTTAAAAGCATAAGAGAATGATTAATTATATAAGGAAGGTTTACTAAAATGGATAAGCATACTACTATTATTATTATTATTATTATTATTATTATTATTATTATTATTATTATTATTATTATTATTATTATTATTATTATATGCTAATAATACTATAATTATTATGTGATCATTATTAATGTAATGGATATCAGTGTTATTATCATTATTATTTCTCAAAATTAACTGTATCCAGACAACACACTTATGTAGACATTGAATTTTTTATGTTTGATAATAAAAAAGAGTGGGAAAAAAAGAAGAGGTGGAATTTCATTATATGAAAGAAATAACTGCTTTTTTACAGAAATGCATAAAGCCAAGTATGAAAATCTTGAATGCATTTGGGTTAATAAAAAAAGGAAAAAGAAATGACAATGCCATGGGTGCATACTACAGACCAACCAACCAACCAACCAGAGGAAATAAATGAAATTTCTGCTAATCAGTATGCAGTAAGTACATTACAATAGTGACTGGATTTTTAACTACCTGACATGAACTGGGAAACAAACTCTTCATCAAGTGGGAGGTCAAACAGATTCCTGACAAACCTAGCAGACAATTTTAGAGGAGGGTAGAGGAGGAGAGCAGGGGGCTAGCTACACTGGACTGAATTCTTCATAACAGTGATCAAATCAGAGAGGGGGTTGAAGTTGCAGGAACTTTGGGGGAGAGTGACCATGACATATTGGAATTCAGCATAATGCAGGCACCAGTAAAAGCTATTACTAGAAGCTAACATGGGTTTTCAAACATGGATGATGCCAGACAAATCTTACCTCATTTTTGACAAAGCAATAAAATTAATGGATCAGGGAAATACTGTGGACTGTAAGGCATCTGACAAAGTAGAAGACAGCCTACTTGTTGATAAGATAGAAATAAGTGGGATAGACATCACCACCACCAGGTGGATTCACAACCAGCTGACCAATCAATCACACAATGTATAACCCTCAATGGAATTACATGGAGGGAAGCATGCAGTAGGGTACTTCAAGGCTTGGTCTTAGGCCCAGTACTTTTCAACGTCTTCATAAATTATTTAAACAAGGAGATAGAAGGGGAACTCAACAATTTTGCAGATACCATCAAGCTGGGGGAATAACCTAAGATAGACTTAAGATACAGAAAGATCTTCACAGACCCTGCACCCTATACTGCACCCTATTCAACAAAATACAATTCAGAGTTAGAAAAGTAAGGTTTTACATTCAGGCAGGAAAAAGCAAATCTACAGATATAGAAGAGGTGGTACCTGCTCAATAGCAGTAACTGTGAGAGGGATCTAGGGTATGTTTGCCTCCAGAAGTTGTGGATTGCCATAATTGGAGGTTTTCAAGAAGAAATTGGACATCCACTTGTGTGGAATGGTATAGGGTTGTTGTTGTTTTTTGCTTGAGCAGGGGGTTGGACTAAAAGACCTCCAAGATCCCTTCCAAATCTCTTATTCTGTTATTTTATTATATGACAAATCTTAAGATGTGAGATCAAAATTAATTACCTTTTTTCACTATAAAAATCCAAAAAGGATACTATTAAGTAAACTTGAAATGAAATATATAAGAACTATAAGTAATGCATTTCTGGAAAAAATGGAAATCCCAAAATATGATTTCTTAATAATTCATCCATAAAATATTTTCACTTTTTCTCCTTAAAAAGTAGGTGTTGATGTTGTTTGTTTCTATGTGGATTTTCTTGGAGATCCAGATAAATGAATTTGAAGTGTTCAGTCATCTCTTCTACTCTCAAAGTTTCTGTGTCTTCTTTATCCTGCAACAGTTGTATACAATCAAAAGGAAGATAAAAAATTTTTTCATTCTTCAATGATTTAAAATTTTTGTTGACTTAATGCTCTTGTCAACCATCACTTAAATAATTATGGAATGGAAATGGAAATGAAAAAGCATTGAAGAACTATGAAAGAGCAAGTTGGATTGGATTTGAACATTTGCAGCACAATGCTATACCAGTGATCTCAAAAATGGCATAATTCATTTATGATGTGCTCTTGACTAAGACTGTTCACTTTAACTCAATGAAACACAAATAAGCATCCTCTACCCTTTCAGGGCCTTCTCTATTCTTTCTTTCTTTCTTTCTTTCTTTCTTTCTTTCTTTCTTTCTTTCTTTCTTTCTTTCTTTCTTTCTTTCTTTCTTTCTTTCTTTCTTTCTTTCTTCTTCTCTCTCTCTCTCTCTCTCTCTCTCTCTCTCTCTCTCTCTCTCTCTCTTTTCTAGTAGTAATAATTCAAGCTGACATCATAAAATGGTTGTGATGGCAAACACAAGAGTTTGATAATAGTGCTGGTCTAGGAAGAGGCTGAGTTTTAGGCCTATCTTAGGCAGGAAAGACGACTGGTTGACCTGGGGACAGTCTCATTTTTCTAGCTCAACCCACCTCACAGAATTATTGTTATTGTGGGAAAAATAGAAGGCAGGAGAATTAAGTATGTTCACTGCCTTGAGTTATACATGTGTATTAAAAAGATGGGGAAAATAATAATAATAATGCGACAACAATAACATACCTATTTCAGGTCCTTGAGAAGGACTCAATAGATAGATAAAAATACCAAACTCAGCCTAAACCGACTGTGTGATCAACCATAATATACTGATATGCACGTTGGAATAAAAATTGTTACAACAGTTTTTATGGCTTACCCACACCTGAATATCTGAGGGCCCAGAGATTGGTGATGTCTCTTTTCAGATATGTTCAGTAACATATGACAGCTGTCAACTTGAAATAGGAAAGCAGTCATATACTTTTTCTAACCTAGCCTTTATAGTGCTTTTTAAAAAATATTGATAGACAGTAACATATAAATAGCTATTTGACCAAATGCTTTGATACTATATTAGAAGATATATTAATAGAAGTATAAATACGTGCATATGTTTCTTCCCTATTGCTTGCTGCATCAGTTTGAGGGGAGAATCAAAATTGGCAGGAGCCCTGTGATGGAAGCTTCCTGTGTGTAGTTGAACCCATGATTAATGGTGGTGGGGCTTGCATTGCTCCACTCCATTTGTCACCCTTCCAATTAGGACATCCCCTGATGTGAATGCTGCTGATGCTTTGAAAATATCCTAGACCAGCCGTGCTTGGCCTAGAAATCACCCATTCCAATCCAGAGACTAGTATTTGTGTATAGATCTGATCTAGACACTTTGGAATAATCTTGCTGATTCTAGATGGCAACATCTATGAAACAGCCAATTTCTTGGGAAATAAATTGCCCAATCTTAGGGGGTACATACTACAGTTAATAATTTAAGCCTTGAACTTCCAACTCCAGTCCCATCACATTTAGGAAAGCAGTCAATGCTCATTTTCTCATCAATAGGGAACACTAGATGGAAGGGGGAAAGATGACAGAGATTCCACCAACTATTACTCCCAGATCACCCATTTACCCATTTACCTATTTAATTATCCATTAATGATTGTAAGGATAGTAACACACCCAAACTCTTTGCTGAAGTCCAGTAGTAGTAGAAACACGTGGGGGCAGTCTATGACAGTTTAATGCTGGTAATAAAGAACATACAGAATAACAGAGTAGGAAGGGACCTTGGAAGTCTTCTACTCCTTCGAGTGGCTATCAGAAAGAATTCTAGGTCATGCCCAAAGGTGAGGGTAACTAATGCTTATCTTTCATATGCATACCGAGTTGTACTCTAAAATTAGGAGTTGAAACAGAATTTACAGAATTAAATTCTCCTTACTATTGCCACATTCTGGTTTGAAATTCACAGGATTTTCTACACAGAATCATAAAATTGCAAGGGACTTCAGAAGCCATTCCAATTTTAAGTACATGGAAACTTTGAGACAGCTGCAAAATTACACCTAAGCAGCAATGGATCCTGGATTTGTTATTGCTTAACAACTAATTTTCTGCTTTTATATTTTGTTTACCCACTCAGTTTGTAAAGACTCTTCTAGACTATCACTTCTTGAATCAGGAATATACCTTCCAAAGATATTAGGGGAAGAACAGGAATAGTTATTTAACCAGAAGCTTTTAAAAAGTAAGCTTTTCTTAAAAGAAGGAAGTCCTGACTTTTTCAGAATTTCCAGATTGTTCTACAGTAGCTTCAGTTTATTGTCTTTTTGATGCTAATTTGTTTACATTTATTTCATCTCAATAATACCTATATTATTAAAGGCACAATTATGCAGCCAGACCCAAATAAAGCAGATGAAATACTCATGAGAAAATAATAGTAGCACATGATTTGGTTCTATCTGCTTGCAATCTTTTAAAATGTTTTTTAAACTATTAGCTGGATGAGGAGGTGATGGTGAAATATGAAATTCATATTTACTTAGATTAAAAACCTCCTCACATTAGACTTCAGTTAGAATAATTTGTCTGTTTCTGCCATGGGTCTGTAAACTATTAATGCATTCAGGTGGGGGCCATTTGTTCGTGATCTACCAGGCAGCCAAAGTGCTGCTAGGGCTGCTAAAGCAGGTCTGTTGCCTTCAGGTAGGAAGGAAAGAAGTCTTCTTCTGTGGAGTTGTTATTGTTATTGTTGTTGTTGTTATTGATTTAATCTTCAACTCAATTCACAGTCTGGGACTGGTAAAAACAGTTCAAGTCCTAACCAAGGACCTAAGCGCTGTCAAGCTAATGATTGAGTATACAGGCAGTTCCCAGTAAGGTGGTTTTTTGCAAAGTCAGAATATTCAGCCATGATAAGTTCAAAATTTCCCTGTATCTAGGCAACCCTTTGGGTATTGCTCCAAGAGGCTCCTAATACTATTGGTACAACCTTTGGGTATTGCTCCAAGAGGCTCCTAATACTATTGGTACAACCATTGATTCTTCAGTCACTCAACTTCCATTTGCAATTTTGTTTTTTCCTGGCTGTTTCTCTTCAATTCATGCATCATCTGGTATTGCAATACCATCATCATCATCATCATCACCATCATTTTGTTGTTGATGTTGTTGTTATTATTACTTAGGACATGGCTTTGTTATATAAGCCAGGAGACCACAATGCTATTGCAGAATTTTAGTTTGGCTGCCAATTTACAGCTCTGTTGTAGAACATACTCATGGACTTCCCAAGATGCTAGGAGAGGGTGGGCTGGTTTCGCTCTAAAAGAAAGAAAAGCAGTACTTCCTGCAGCCTCATCCTAGGACCTCTCCCTTCCTGAGCCATCTCATAAATGGGTGCCATAACCAGGAAGATTCAGAGTCACAAGTAATCTGACTGCCTGCAAAGAGCACCAACTAGCCTCCCCACTCAAGTGGCACCTTCTTTTTCTATTCATGTAGAACATGCTTTTGAACTGTTGGGTGGGCAGAAGCTGAGGTGAGTGGCAGGAGCTCACCCCAACAAGCAATGCTAGCACTCAAACCACTGGAGCAGAGACCATCTCCAGTGTCATTAAGCCACTGAACCACCACGCCTTTCTACTCTGGGATAAATTTACATTAGAAAGTAAGCAAGAAAGTCAGAGTGAAAATTGGAAAAAATTAATTTTGCAGATCTGTCACCAGAACCGGACGGGGGGAGTGGTAGTATGGCAGGCAAACAAAGGTGATGTGCAGCTTCTGGTATTGCGGGGGGTGGGTGGGATGGGGGTGTGCAGAGGTGGTATTCAGCAGGTTCTGACCAGTTCTGGAGAACCGGTAGCAGAAATTTTGAGTAGTTTGGAAAACTGGAAAATACTACCTGTGACTGGAGATTTTACAGTATCCTTCCCCTGCCACGCCCACCAAACCAGTAGTAAAAAAAATTGAATCCCACCACTGGGGGTGCAACAAGTGAACAGTGGTGACACGTGGCTTCTGGTGTTGCGGGGATATGGGGGGCACATCAGGCAAACAGCAGTGGCACGTGGCTTCTGGCACAGGGAGGCACGGCAGGCAAACGGTGATTTGCTCCCTGCTTTTTATCGTCTGCCAGGCTAACGATTAACAAGGAACATTTTGCAAAAAAGTGATTTATAGTTGTCATTTGGAATACTTGTTAGTACCTAAATGCTTTTGTAAAAGGGGAGGTATCCTTCTTTCACTCAATGTACCGGAAATTATAACTACGGTAAAGGCTTGGGAGGGGCTCATCATTGCCAATCTGGCATGACGCCTGGCAGTTTGGCTGCCCCCATCGTGTGCCACCTCCATTTGCCTGTTGTGCCCATGGCCCCCTGCAATGCCACAAGCCGCGCTGTCTTTATTCCTCTTCCCCACTTTTATTGGAGCTGACAGACTTGCAAGCCAAGCTGTCTTTGCAAAGGCACCCCTCCCTTCCTGGTCCCCCCAAACACACTCTTGCCTGTAATTACAACCACAATAAAAATTACACTTATACAATTAAAAATCTTACATCTATTGACTGCTTAACTTTACAGCAAAATAGCTCTATCACCATTTTCAGCATATGCTTACCACTATATCCAGCTACGACTCTGGTTTAAATATGTTTTCAAATCTTATTTGATGTTCCAATATTTGAGGGGCTGCCACAGAGAGGAGGGGGTCAAGCTATTTTCCAAAGCCCCCGAAGGCCAGACAAGGAATAATGGATGGAAACTGATCAAGGAGAGATTCAACCTGGAAATAAGGAGAAATTTTCTGACAGTGAGAGCAATCAACCAATGGAACAGAAGTTGTGGGAGCTCCATCACTGGAAGTTTCAAGAAGGGACTGAACCGCCATCTGTCAGAAATGGTGTAAGGTCGCCTGCTTGGGTGGGGTTGGACTAGATGACCCACAAGGTCACTTCCAACTCTGTTAATCTGTTAATCTGATGTGAAATTCATTTGAAATACATATGAAATCCAGTGACTTGTCAGATGACATAATATTCAGATCCTTGGTTAACTGATTGTTCTTACAGATGACCTATTGAAGAAGATAATGAAAATGGTGTTGTTGCCTTGGTTCTGTTAGATTACTTACTCAGTGATATCATCGCTGAATAATTTTAGGGACACTATTTTGCAGTGGTTCTATTCCTTTCTGAGCAAGATTTCAATGTGTGATGGTAGGGAAAAGTCTTTCAATTCTTAGGTCAATCCTTAGGCACTCTGTGTGGGGGCCCTAGGATTTAGTCCTCTGTTTTTTAACACCTACAGGAAGCTGATAGGAGAGCTCATCATTCAGCTTGGAGTGAGAGATCATCAATATGCTGTTCATACCAGTTATACATGTCCATCTTGAGTCAAGCAGGAGATGTGGTGGAAATCCTGGCCCTCTGCTTGAAATCTCTGAGAAATTTCTTCAGAAGTTGTGGGAGCTTTATCAATGGAAGCTTTCAAGATAAGACTGGACTGCCATCTGTCAAAAATGGTATAGGGTCTGCTTGGGTGGGGTGTGTGTGTGTTGTACTAGATGACCTACAAGTTTTTTTCAACTTTGTTAATCTGTATAAATTTCTTTTTTTCCATCTATTTTGTCATGAAATACTTAAGTATTAGAGGGACAGGATGCATTATTCTATCAATGTGAACATCCCTATTTAAAATTATTTCATCTTTTTTTATTCAGCGAAGAAAGTTTTAAAACTGGAGTGATTAAAATTCTTTATGTGATTATTTATTGACAATAAAGGCAACATCTTCTGGACAATAGACACAATAAATTGAAACCAGTAGGTTATTTAAATAACTTTTTGGAACAGTGACATATAATTGAATACTTATATATCAGTTGATACATTTGGAGGTTACAGCCCCAACACAACATGCCAGATTGGTAAAAAATAAACCAGAATTCTAGCTGCCAAATACTGTACTAAGTAAAGTATCCAAACTGTTTTCAAAAACGGCTTTATATCTAACATATATTTACAGAAATTACATTGCATTACAGAAATCCTGTGGTTTTCCAGAGTATGAAACCCTGTGGCCAGACAATGATTATACAGGAAAGGAGGAGGGTAAGGAACCAATCAAAATTGGAGCAGGTGCTTCAAATGAGCCACTAGGGCCTTTAGTGGCAATATACCAAGGGGCATCACAGATTGGATGCTTTGCTTTCAGGACAAGCAGATTCTCATTTCAAAAAGGCAATGAGTGGTGGGATTTTTTACTACCGGTTCTGTGGGCAAGGGTTGATGGTAGTGGCTTGATGCGTATGGCTGGGTGGTCATGTGCCTGGGTGGGTGTGGCTCGGTGGTCATGTAACTGGGTGGACGTGGCCAACTTCGTGTCGAGGGGCACCTTGCCATGCCCCGCTTGCCTGGCCTCCCAAGCTCTTCTGGTCTTTGTCTATTAATCTGTCTACTACTATAGTGTCTTGTTCATTATCTAATGCCTGCCTGTCCTTTTGGATCCGGAATTCCCACAGATTCTTAGCTCTATTATTCTCCACAATCTTCTGTGGAAACTCCTTGATGACTGGCTGGGGAATTCTGGCAGTTAAATCCATACATTTTTCAGCTGAGAGACACTGATCTAGCCCTTAGGTTCTATCTAGTGTGGTAAATCCCTGCTAAATTATACATAGTTGTGAATACATGAAATGGTTACATATAAGAAAAATAAAAGAATAAGAGAAACAATAGGACAGGGACGGTAGGCACGTTGGTGCGCTTATGCACGCCCCCTACAGACCTCTTAGGAAAGGGGTGAGGTCAATAGTAGACAGTCTAAGGTTAAAGTTTTTGGGGTTTGGGAAGAAACTACAGAGTCGGGTAGAGTATTCCAGACATTGACCACTCTATTGATCTGATGTTTAGTGCTGTTCTTGTGCTGTTATGATCAGGGATCAGTGCTGCCTTTTACACACACACACACCACTTCAGGAATCATTATAAAAATGATGATTTCTCATTCATTTCTTTACTAGTAGTAGAAACAAAATAAGCAGCCATAAATGTCACTTAAAGTTGGAACCCTATATTTGGATTCTGATGCATATTTATTGTTGTGAATGCTTTTGCAAAACAGTGGCTGGGAAGACTCACCACAGATAAGTTTGCAAAGCACCTATTTCAAATAACATTTCTTAATTGTGTATTGTGTTACCAGTTACTCTGGAGGAAATTGGAGCGTACCTAGCCAGCAATAAATGATGTTTTTTTTCCAGAAAGTCAGTCAATAGGAGTAGGGTAGCTAGGTTTGGAGCTGGCCTTCAAAACTGGCAAGCAATAAAGTATTTTTCCCACTTTTCTATGTATAGGTTTTACAACTCCATGGCTATTTTGCCTTGAGTTTATTTTGACCAGTTTAATTCTTGCCATGATTTTTGGATTCTAATTGTTTTGGACTAATTCTGATATTTTCCACAAATGTGGACTTTTGCTTTTTCTACAAAGTGGACACAAACATGTTCATTAAATTGTATTGATTTTTCTGAATCAATTTAAACTTTTGAACACAATCAGGAAGAATACATGCACAGGGCTACCTTCCCATTCTAGATACAAAAGAACTTATACTGTATAAGAACATGCACTTTATATACACAAAATCTGAAGCTATTGAGAACCTTAGATGAAACAGATTTACCTGAATTGCTGGAGTCAAGTGGCATACTATTATTATTATTATTATTATTATTATTATTATTATTATTATTATTATTATTATTAGTAGTAGTAGTAGTAGTAGTAGTAGTAGTAGTAGTAGTAATAGTAGCAGTAGTTAATCTTTGGTGAGATTCACAGCCTTTGGGGCTGGTTGGTAGCTAAATAGCTCAAGTCCTAACCTAATCTAGGATCTGTTAAGTTGTTGTTGTTGTTGTTGTTATTGTTGTTATTGTTATTGTTATTATTATTATTATTATTATTATTATTATTATTATTATTATTATTATTATTATTTCTCCATGCTTGGTGACCAAGACCATTTGCCTTAACTACTCAGAGGCTTTATTAACTTCATTAAAAATACACATTGTTACCATCTTTTTGCTAGACTTACCTTTCTGCTATAATGACAGAAAAGATTATCCCTCTCTGTGCTGCAGTAGCGTCTCAGCTCTATGTTTGGGATTTTGGCTCACAGCTCTACCTTTCTGCACTGAAAAATAGAAGATGAAGCTGCAGTCCTGGGAGTCTTCCTGGGCCAACAACAGCCCGGCCGTTCACCTCCAGCAAAGTATCTGACCGATGGCTTCCTGGCTCTTCTTCTCCTTGTAGCACTGAGCTGCTTGGCTTTGGAAATCTTGGATTTCAAGAGTGCTCGGGTTCGGCAGCCAGAGAAGCGGCACTGGATTTCAAAAGCCAAGCAGCTCAGTGCTACAAGGAGAAGAAGTGCTGGGAAGCCATCAGCAAGAGGCCTGGGAGGAGAATATTCAGCCAGCATTCAGAGGCAAGCAGAAAGCAACTGGGATTAGTGGCCTACCTCCCAGACAGCGGAGGAAGCAGCGGGAAGTGTGAGAAACTCCGGGAAGCAGCGGAGACGAGCGGTCTGCTCAATTTTTATTGTAACTCAAGGACTGCCCGTATAAACAATTTTATAATTTATCACCTTATCACCAGCATCTTAAAATACAAGAAATGACCTCTTCTTCCCCTATCTCATCTCTTAGCCATAAATAAATCCTTAAAATTTCCACCCTGATCAGTGAAAGTCCAAAAATAACACATCTCTTTTAATCTTATCAAATACACCAATTTTATATTCCTTCATTTGCTTTTAATAATGCTGATCTTAGGTCCCAGAACATTTTTTCTTTTCATGTTTTCTTTGTCCCTTCTCACAAAATTCTTCAAGGCTTTAATAGGCGTCATTTGTAAATTCAATATAAGAAAATTATTCAGATCACTCTCTTGGTTTGTGTTTATATAGTCCATTTAATTATTAAGACATCAGCCAATTTCTTTTCCAGTGTAGCATGTTTTTCCATATCAGTCTCATAGTCTTTAAATCCACTTTCGGGTCAATCTCAGTCTTGTTCGGTAACTTGTTTCTCTTTCATTAACATCTTTAAACAGGTAGATTCTTGAAATTAACTTCTGGGTCCATTGTTCAAAAATATTCTTCAACATGTCCAGTGCTAAAGAATTTTGCTCCCTTATGTATTATATAAGTGAAATTTAAATGTTCTATTTTAATTGTAACCTTTAGTTCCTTCTAATGTCCAACTTTCGAAGTCCCATCCTATAATGTTTTTTCTAAAAGAATTAAACGCAAAAGCACACCTACCTCAATGTTTTGAAGTCCTTAAACTTGTATTTAAACTTGCTTCTTTTAAGGACTAAAGGTAACTTTACTCAGTATTTTCAGTTTTGTCAATCCAAAGGCTCTTAATAGATGAAAAGCAATTAACAAGCAATTTCTGAAAGTGATAAGAAAAAAATGTAAAATCCGGTGTTTGATTGAAGGTGCTGAATATGGTTGACAAAATGGCTATTTCCCAGAGTTCTAAAACCACCCAAGACCACTGTTTTACAGTCTCCTTTCAAAGAATGGCTGTCTGGAGCACTTATGGGTGATCTCAAGTCCTCTCCTCATATGGAAGGAAATTAAAAAAGAGCCTGTCAACTGTCCAATTGGCAAATCCAAAAAAAGAAACTCCTAGGACATTATTTTACCAAGAGTACAAACTTAACTGAATAAATACACATTGGCACAGAAGAAGTACCGGTAAAACCAGCTCTGGACTTCCCATGCAAAAGCACGCATAGTTCATTTACCCTTTTCCCCATGGACTACCCACAGTCTATTACATCTACCAATCACTTCTGTTCATTTTATTATGAGAACTGGCCAGCCCCACTGGGACATCTGCTTGGGGTGTCCTTGAGGGAACACAATGTCTCACAGAAATCAACAATGCTTGGATGCTATTCTCCCCCACCCTTACATTCCAATCCACCACTACCCTAGTCTTTGTCAAGCTGCAAGCAAAGCGGAATATAGGTGAAAGTTCAAGCCTGTCTTGACATGCTGACTCCCTGGAAAAAGGGTAGACCTGAAACAACAATAAACATACATACACATTATTATTTACAACCCAACTACTACTGCATTCCTTATTGGGTCCATTGAGGGTACCTAGTGTGAAATTTCTTAACAAACCTCATTGCCATAAAAGCTGGAGTAGCTGCCCATTCAGCCTCTGCTAATGGGTAGCCTTTTAGTACTTACAGCACTAGTACTGGAGTCGAGAATCCTTTTGATATCATAGTGTTCCTCTCCCTTAACTAGGACGGGAGGAGGAGATGGTTCTTTGACTGGCCTCAAGCCAGATCCCTAAATGGGGTTTTAAAAGACTGCAATGAAATACTGGATGAACTTGCCTGAGGTTTCTTAACAATTTCAGCTCCACCATCACTGGATTCACAATCTGGATGATTTGGAAAGGCCCTATGTATTTGGGACCTAACTTTTTACAAGGGTGTCTCAGGTTTAGATACTGGGTAAACAAATACACTTTATCCCCTACTCTAAATACCCTTTGGAGAGCCCTTTTCTGATATGCTTGCCTTTTTTTTTGCTTTCCCTAGCTTTATTTAGTGCTTCATGCACAGTGGGCCACATGGCTTTCAGAGTATCCATCCAATCGACTATTGACACCGAGGATGGAGCTTCCTGTGGGATCTCTGGCATGGGCAAAAATTCAGTCCCCATGGCCACTTTGAAAGGGTTAAAATCTGTGCTGCTATGCACAGAGATGTTGTATGCTACTTCTGTGAAAAGCAAGAGCTCGGCCCAATTATCTGCTGATAATTTACATAACAATGCAGGTATTGCTCTATTAATGAGTTGGCACATTCAGCAGCCCCTTTGGTACTTGGATGGTAGGTGAAGCTAAGTCTGTAGGAGGAGCCTATCATTTTTTAAAAAAATCTGCTAAAATGTTGTGGTGAATTGCACCCCTCTGTCCCAGATAATGTGCTTCGGGACCCGTGTACTCTATAGAAGTGTTGCAAAAACATCTTGGCTAGGCCCCGAGCAGAAGGAATATTTGGACATGCTTTGAGAACAGGTCAATGACAGCTGAGGGGAGACTTTTCTCTGCTGCTTTGTGAGCACTGGTGGCTGATACTGCGAGCTGCCTAGATGGGATGATGGAGTTAACTACCTTCTCTTGGGTACTTCTGTACTGGGGCATGTGAGAGAGGGCATCAACGAAGAAAGTTTTCCTACCCAGCAAGTAGCAAATGGTGAAATTGAACAGTTAAAATAATGAGCCCACCAGACCTGCTTAGGGGATAGCTTCCTTGGGGCTTTAATGCCTCCAGGTTCTTGTGGTTCATCCACACTTCAAATTGAATCTTACTGCCCACTAAGAACTGCGTCCAGTGAGACCATATAAGCCTCCTTCTTCCAGATGGCCCACCTCCTCTCAGTATCAGACAACTTGTGAGATGTGTAGGCAACATGGTTGCAACTTTCCTTTTTTGTTTCAAGGCTGTCTCAGCAGCAAAGAGCTGCTTCAGTTTTTCAAAGGGCATTTGGCTTTCGATGGACCAATTTAATAGCTGACTCAGTTTGAGCTTCAAGTTGGTGATGGGCAGGGCTATCTGGGCAAATGTGGGAATGAACTGCTGGCAAAAGTTTGTAAATCCTAGGAAGATTTGGAACTGCCTCTTGTTCAAGGGGCCTTCCATTCTAGGATTGCTCTCACCTTGTCTGGGGGGAGATGGCATCCACTCCTCCTCCTGGAGCCCATTACAACATGAAGCATTGGCTGCAGACAGGCTGGGCCAGTGTCTCACGGTGGAGAAAGTCGTGTGTCTCCCCTAGCGCCTGAGGTGTGCACAGCACCAAGAAGGGCCTGAAGAAGACTCAAGTAGATGGGCACTTCGCTCCCACCCTGGAATACAGAACGAGTCACCATCCACCGTCGCCCTTACTTTCTCAGGCCAGGCGAGGAGTGAGTGGGAGGAGAGGGTGAGTAATCCAGTAGTGGGATTGTCCAACAGGGAGCCACAAGAGAGGGCCCAAAGTGCCACATGCAGCTCTGGAGCCATAGGTTGCCAACCCCCACCCTAGAAGATAGGCTCAAGATCCAGATGGATCTTCACAGACTTGAACACTGGACCCTATCTAACAAAATAAAATTCAATGTAGAGAAAAGTAAAGTCCTACATTTAGGCAAGAAAAACCAAAAGTACACATAAAGACTGGGTGAAACCAGGCTTACTAGCAGTAACTGTGAGAGGGATCTTGGAGTCTTAGTGGACAACCAGCTAAATATGAGCCAGCAGTGTGCAGCAGCAGCCAAAAAAGCCAATGCAATCCTAAGTTGCATTAACAGAAGGATACAATCAAGATCAAGTGAGGTACTAATACACTCTATAAAGCCTTAGTAAGACCACACCTAGAATACTGCATCCAGATTTGATCACCACACTATAAAAAAGATGTTGAGACTCTAAAAAAAAGTGCACAAAAGAGCAACAACCAAAATGAATAGGGGACTGGAGACTGAAACATATGAAGAATGGTTGCAGGAACTGGGCATGGCTAGTCTAGTGAAGAGAAGGGGAGACATGATAATATTTGAGGGGCTGCCACAGAGAGGAGGGGATCAAGCTATTTTCCAAGGCAACTGAAGGTCAGATAAGAACTAAAGGATGGAAACTTATGAAGGAGAGATTTAACCTAGAAATAAGGAGACATTTTCTGACAGTTAGAACAACCAACCAATGGAACAGCTTGCCTTCGGAAGTTGTGGGAGCTTCATCACTTGAGACTTTCAAGAAGAGATTGGACTGCCATTTGTCAGAAATGGTGTAGGGTCTCTTGCTTGGGCGGGGGTTGGACTAGATGACCTACAAGGTCACTTCCAATTCTGTTAATCTCTTAAGGCCACTAGACAGACAATTGCTTTCTTCCATGGTCAGCATCTGCACCATGAACCCTTGCCCAACTGAAGCCAAAAAAAACCACCCCTGAAGCCAAAGGAAAAAACACAGGTGGCTCAATAGGTCATGGAGGTTTCTCCTTAATCCATCGCAGGGGAGGGAACTCCGATCCACAGAAAATGCAGTTTGGTTTTCTACAAAAGTGACAGCAAAGGGGAAGACGAGGCGATGATAAGTGGCACCATTACCCCTATGATGACACGGTGGAGATTTTGGTGCCATCCTCTCAGCCTTTGTGGACTCAGGGTTCACTCGGTGCCTATTAACCTTCAGGCAGTGGAGAAACAAGGATTGAGGCTGAGGAAATTAAGGCAGCTCATGGGGGTCTCCCAGCTACATGACTCACTTACAGGAGGGGCACTAATAACTTTCCTAATGAAGCCAGTGAGCCTCGGGGATGGGACCCATGTAGAGACTGTTTGCTTTATTGTGGCTCCTGGAATGACTGAGACCATAGTCCTAAGACTAGTGTGGTTGAAGAAATGGAACCCCTCAGTAAATTGGGAGAGCAACAAATGGTGAATGAGGAAGAAAATGGCTAGGCAGCAGGAGCCAGTGAAAATGCTGAATGCCAGGCATGAGCCAGCAGTTAGGAAAGTGAAAGTAGAGTCAGCAAATACACTGAAAGGAAGCGAGGAGTACCACAACCTAGCAGAGACATTCAGCAAAAGGGAATCGGACGTACTCCTACCCCATTGCCCTACAGACTGTACTATTGAAATCTTGCCAGGGACTAAGATGAATTCCATGACGTATTCCATGAAGATGTATTCCATGACGCCAAGGGAGATGGAGGAATTTCCGAGGTTCATAGACAAGAACTTAGCCTGGGTCTTCTATAGGCATAAATGTATACATAGAACATGTTTTTAAAAAAAATATTAAATTTTTGAATATACATCAATATGAATACATGAACAGTGAGGCATCTTCAGCAATATTCATTTGGATACAAGTAGTAATGGTAATATTAACAATATTTGTTACTTTAATCATACTTATGTAATTGTAATTTTATTATACATATTTGTTAGAATATAGGCCTTTATTATTTGTTCAGTATTTTAGTATGCCATTCTAATGATAATAACAATATCATTAAAACATACATAGTGACCCCATCTTTCAACATCTAATCTTTATATCTACCTATTGCTTTTAATATATTATATAAAAATATCACAATAATATTCCCCATATTTCTTGTTTCTGCCTATGTTCTAGCTCCTAATAGAGTCAATCTTGTGTTACAAAACATTTCCTCTATCCACCATCTCTTGTCCATTTAAATATTTTAATTTTTATTCATTTTTTGATTTGCCTCCCAAACTTCTCCCTTGGGTCTTTATCACTATCTACATCTTTCGTGTTTAATCTAAAAATTCCTTCCATCTCTACTATCTTCTGCTGCCAAGCCTCCAGAGGGTCTGCCCTATCTTCTTTTCAAGAATATCATTCTGTTTATCCAATACCATTATTTGGTCTTTTAGTATGTATTTTCCCTGAATTATTTCATAAGTCTTTAATGCCTTCTCCTTCTTATCTTCTTGTTTTATTTGTTGGTTTATCTGTTTCATCTGGTCTTTCTATTATCTCCTCTATTTCCTGGGCTTTTTGATAATTGTTCATTATCCCTTGTTGAACATTTTCTAACTTCCCATCTATGTTATTCATTAGATCCTGTATCTCCTTTTTTTTCAAAAAGGTTTTTTATTTTATATATACAATAATTCCATTCCATTTCAACTGTGTGTTGATTAGGTACATATTTCTTGTGCTTACAATTATAATTAATACTTTTCTTATCAATATAACAAGAATCACATTTTCTTATAAGTATTATCTAATATGTCTATTTTTTAACAATCTTACCTTATTGCTTTATACTGTATATTCATCTAATCCATTTTAATTTGTTTTATTTTCTAACCATTGATAAAATAAACCCCATACCATATAATATTCTGTTTCTTCTTTTTCTTTAATTACCAATTTTAATCTATTCATTTCTGCACATTCAAATATTTTCTCAATTACTTTTCGCTCTATCGGTATCTTATTGCTTTTCCAATTCTGAGCAAATACAATTATTTCAGGTTTCAAGTTTCTATGTTATTTTATCAGTTTTTCCAACCATGTGTGTATTTTTGTCCAATATCTTTTAGCTTCTATACAAGACCACCACATATGTAGTATGTTCCTGGTGTTTGATGGCACTTCCAACATTTGGCTGATTTATCTTTAAAGATTTTAGCTAATTTTGCTGGTGCTAAGTGCCATCTATAAAACATCTTATACAAATTTTCTTTGTATGCTGTCGATATTGTTAATTTCTAGTTTCTGTCCCAAAGCTTCTGCCATTTATCTAATTCTACGGCATATCCAAACAACTTTGCCCATGCTATCATTGTTTCTTTAACTTGTTCTTCTAATTCAATACCTAATAAATAACAATATAGTCTTTTAATCAGCTTATCTTCGGTTCCTGTTAGTATTTTATCCAATTCTGTCAACTCCTTATTAATCCCTTCAGCTTTGATATCTTTTTCATATCTTGATTGTATTTGCGTATATGAATACCAATGCATTTCTAACCCTTGTTCATTCAGTTCTTGTTTTGTTTTGAGCTCATCCTTTTCATTTAAAATATCTTTATATCTGACAACAATTCCTATTTTACAGACATTTGGATGTATAAGTATTTCCATTGTTAACAGTCAGACTGGTATCTTCATATAATGTTGTTCTCTGTTTTTTCCCCCATACACGTAACAATGCATTCCTGACCATATGCCTTTGAAAATACCCATATATTTTGCTTCTCCCATACCACATAACAAAACAAACAAAAATGACAAAATGTCAAACAAAATCATGTCCTTCCAACATTAATAACCTTTTATTCCACAATGTTATCCATTCTTTCATCCAGGTTAATGCTATGGCCTGATAATATTTCAATACTATTAATTGATATCTTCAAAATATTTTTTTCTAATTTTATTGGAACTGTTTGAAACAAATACAACACTTTGGGTAATACGTTCATCTTAACTGACACAATTCTTCCTGTTAATAACTGCATATTACCTCATTTTCCTAACTCTGTCTTAATTTGTTGTTTGTTTATAATAATTATCTTCTTTAATTGTCCCTCATCTTGCCATCAACTGAATTCCTAAGTATTTAACTTTCTTTACAATCTGTATATCTATACTCTTTGTCAATTCTTTTTTTTGTTTCTCTGTCATATTTTTCACCAATATCTTAGTTTTCCCTTTATTTATTTTTAAACCAGCCATTTTCCCATAGTCCTCTATTTTATTTAACAGCTTAAGTCCTCTTCCTAGAGGTTCTTCTAATATGAAAACTAGATCATCTGCAAATGCCTGTAATCTATACTCTTTTCTTATTTCCATCCCTTTTATCTCCTTGTCTTTCCTGATAGCTCTGTTTAATACTTCTAAAGTTAATACAAACAACAATGGCGATAGAGGATACCCTTGCCTTGTTCCTTTCTCAATATGATTTTTTTTCTGTCAGTTCTCCATTAACTTTTGCATATTGTTTGTAATATATTGTCTTAATCATGGTGATAAACCTTTCCCCAAATCCCATTTCTTCCATTTGTGTCAGAATAAATTGCCAGTTCACATTATCAAAAGCTTTCTGTGCATCTAGAAATACCAAATCCATTTGTTTTTCAGGATGTGCTTCATAATATTCCAAAGTATTTAAAATTATTCTCATATTATCCTTTATTTGTCTGTTAGGTAGGAATCCATTTTGATCTGGATGTATGAAGGAAGCAAAAAGGAGTGCAGGGGAGCATAGGGGAAGCTGCACGCCCCACCCTCAAGGCTCCATTTTTTGCCTTCCTGGGCCCCAGGGAAGACTTCTGGGAGCAAAAACGCCCCCCAAGAGGCTTCCCTGAGGCCCAGGAGGCAAAAAAATGGGGGGAGGCCTGCAAAAAAAAGAAGCCACCCCCACTCAGTCACATGTCCATTGCCCACATAGTCACGCCCACATAGCCATGTCCATCTAGCCATGCGTACAGAACCAGTTGTTAAAATTTTTGAATCCCACCCCTGCTTAAATGTTTCGCCAATTTCAACTCCCTGTTAAACCAAATAATTGATCTGGTTCTGTTAGAAAAAAAGGGACATTAATTTATTTATGAAGTTAACAAAGTCAGACTGTTGCTACATTCTTCAGATTAGTCAAGGTTTAACAATATCTTCATATGCTGGGAAGACCTCCAGACCCATTCAGAACCTACCCACTTTCATCAAACAACGAGACTGAACTATTTTAATAAATCTTCTACCCCTGCAGAGATTTGTGCTATCCAACAGCTAAAGCAGGGTATTCTACGTCTTCACCAAACAATGAAGTGGAATGATTATAATGTCTGTTCTGAAACAATAGGGAGCAAGGTCCGGGATCTCTTCAAAGAGGAAGGATATGAAGAGAGACATACTGGGAAAAATAACTATGAATGTTCATTGCACTATACTACAATTTTAAGGGCCTTGTTTTATAGCTCATCTCCAGGTCAACATGGATTAAATTTACGGTGCCTCTTTTTAGGAACCATACTCACAAAGAAATGCTAGTTGAAACAATACTCTTCCCAACAGGTACCATTAAATACTATGAAAATTACACACACACACACACACACACACACACAAACACACACGAAGTATTGTTCTGTCAGGTTTTTCCCCAAATAATACCACTAACATATTGGCAGCTTGTATTAGTTGCTGGAGGCAGGTATATGTGTGTGTGAGAGAGAGTATTAACCACAGATTTGTATAGAAAAATCTTATACCCCAAAACACCATAGATTTGTCAGGAAATTCAAATGCTTTGTTCCCCCAAAAGGATGGACTGTTCCTTCATATGTTCATATAAAACTATCTAAAAAACCTAAAATATAATCTCCTTTTCTTTGTTTTAGAAAACCCAGAATGTAAAAGTACCTACCTGCAAATGCCCTGCAGCCATTTCTAAAAGAAAGCTGGAGAGGAGAGGAGAGAGAAATGGCTTTTTACTAGGACTGTGCAAAGCTTCCACAAAGCTTCCAACAAAGCTGCCCTTTAAAGGTGCTTTGCAGAGCAGTGTTGCCCAGCCTCCTTCTTCTAAAGAGGAAAGTGAGAATCTCATATTGCTTCACTTCCTGTTACACTAAACCGGAGCAGAAACCTCCTGTAGCTCTTCCAGTGACTACAGGAAGCCGCTTCCCTGACTGTACAATGTACAGGTGGAAGCCCCTTCCAGAGTTCCTGGTTCATTCCACAGGAAGAAATCAAACAGAACATGAACATAGAAATAGTAATTAAGTATTGTACATTGTGGGTTGTGTGTCCTTCCCACTCATTCAGATCCATCATTCTTCATACAGTCATTCATTTCAATTTACTGGAATGCAAATCGAGTCCATTCACATTTTTAAACTACAGTGATCCCTGTCATATAATTTTAATATATTCATGGATATTCAACCTACATCATGCAATAGAGGGAGAACATATTTTATGTATCTATTTTATTAATAACATTTATCTGGCCACCCATCTCATGGAAAGTGATTCTGCGCAGCATACAACGATCCAATAAAATAGTAGATTCAGCTTTCTCTTTACCCATTTATATTCCCAATACAATGAAGTTAACCAGCTCCTTTAAAACATTGTCTGTGTAGTTTGGAAAATATTAGGAAAAATCTTTCATTAAATAAGACTCATCTTAGGATCACAAGAAACATTCTTCAAGAACTTTAGCTAGTGACTTATTAATATGGAAATATTTCAATGTTTTATGCCAGAGTTGTTACAAGTAACTAATATCCATTTTAGCACTTTTTAAATTTTCAACAATAAAGAATACCATAGATTTAGATTCCATTCAGCTTTTAATTCAAATCATAAAAGTGGGGAAGAGCCCAGGATCTATCTCTGTGGCACCTACCTTGATATCTCACTCAACTTTCATATGTAGTCATTAATAAACATTCTATTTGTAATGATTTATGTTTAACTTTAAGTCCTTTTTAAAATTAAAAGCTCCAATATTCCATGTGGTCATGATCTCTTTCTCCAAATGGTCCTAAAAATTATGGGATTTACTTGACTAAATCTTCCTTGTTGGTTAGCTTCTAGTCAAATATACCTGATCATTTCTCCCCTTTTTCTTCCCACCTAAAGAAAATGTTGCCTACAAGAGAGCCGGATATTTCAAAGACCATGTTTAATTTAAATATTCCAAGGATCATGCTTCTGCAAATTGCTTTTGGAATTAATTGTTCAGTTGTCTTGGTTGGTTGGGTTTTAACATTTACTGTCACTCATATTGCTTTTGTATCAGTGGTGGGAACCTACCCACTTTTACATCAAACAACGAGACTGAACTATTTTAATAAATCTTCTACCCCTGCAGAGATTTGTGCTATCCAACAGCTAAAGCAGGCTATTCTACGTCTTGACCAAACAATGAAGTGGAATGATTATAATGTCTGTTCTGAAACAATAGGGAACAAGGTCCGGGATCTCTTCAAAGAGGAAGGATATGAAGAGAGACATACTGGGAAAAATAACTATGAATGTTCATTGCACTATACTACAATTTTAAGGGCCCTGTTTTATAGCTCATCTCCAGGTCAACATGGATTAAATTTACGGTGCCTCTTTTTAGGAACCATACTCACAAAGAAATGCTAGTTGAAACAATACTCTTCCCAACAGGTACCATTAAATACTATGAAAATTACACACACACACACACACACACACACACACACACACACAAAGTATTGTTCTGTCAGGTTTTTCCCCAAATAATACCACTAACATATTGGCAGCTTGTATTAGTTGCTGGAGGCAGGTATATGTGTGTGAGAGTATTAACCACAGATTTGTATAGAAAAATCTTATACCCCAAAACACCATAGATTTGTCAGGAAATTCAAATGCTTTGTTTCCCCAAAAGGATGCACTGTTCCTTCATATGTTCATATAAAACTATCTAAAAAACCTAAAATATAATATCCTTTTCTTTGTTTTAGAAAACCCAGAATGTAAAAGTACCTACCTGCAAATGCCCTGCAGCCATTTCTAAAAGAAAGCTGGAGAGGAGAGGAGAGAGAAATGGCTTTTTACTAGGACTGTGCAAAACTTCCACAAAGCTTCCAACAAAGCTGCCCTTTAAAGGTGCTTTGCAGAGCAGTGTTGCCCAGCCTCCTTCTTCTAAAGAGGAAAGTGAGAATCTCGTATTGCTTCACTTCCTGTTACACTAAACCGGAGCAGAAACCTCCTGTAGCTCTTCCAGTGACTACAGGAAGCCGCTTCCCTGACTGTACAATGTACAGGTGGAAGCCCCTTCCAGAGTTCCTGGTTCATTCCACAGGAAGAAATCAAACAGAACATGAACATAGAAATAGTAATTAAGTATTGTACATTGTGGGTTGTGTGTCCTTCCCACTCATTCAGATCCATCATTCTTCATACAGTCATTCATTTCAATTTACTGGAATGCAAATCGAGTCCATTCACATTTTTAAACTACAGTGATCCCTGTCATATAATTTTAATATATTCATGGATATTCAACCTACATCATGCAATAGAGGGAGAACATATTTTATGTATCTATTTTATTAATAACATTTATCTGGACACCCATCTCATGGAAAGTGATTCTGCGCAGCATACAACGATCCAATAAAATAGTAGATTCAGCTTTCTCTTTACCCATTTATATTCCCAATACAATGAAGTTAACCAGCTCCTTTAAAACATTGTCTGTGTAGTTTGGAAAATATTAGGAAAAATCTTTCATTAAATAAGACTCATCTTAAGA
The DNA here is from genome assembly GCF_049901735.1 of Notechis scutatus. Lineage (NCBI taxonomy): Eukaryota > Metazoa > Chordata > Lepidosauria > Squamata > Elapidae > Notechis > Notechis scutatus. The sequence goes on from NC_142009.1 coordinate 164,606,099, forward strand.
TCACAAGAAACATTCTTCAAGAACTTTAGCTAGTGACTTATTAATATGGAAATATTTCAATGTTTTATGCCAGAGTTGTTACAAGTAACTAATATCCATTTTAGCACTTTTTAAATTTTCAACAATAAAGAATACCATAGATTTAGATTCCATTCAGCTTTTAATTCAAATCATAAAAGTGGGGAAGAGCCCAGGATCTATCTCTGTGGCACCTACCTTGATATCTCACTCAACTTTCATATGTAGTCATTAATAAACATTCTATTTGTAATGATTTATGTTTAACTTTAAGTCCTTTTTAAAATTAAAAGCTCCAATATTCCATGTGGTCATGATCTCTTTCTCCAAATGGTCCTAAAAATTATGGGATTTACTTGACTAAATCTTCCTTGTTGGTTAGCTTCTAGTCAAATATACCTGATCATTTCTCCCCCTTTTTCTTCCCACCTAAAGAAAATGTTGCCTACAAGACGAGCCGGATATTTCCTGGAAAGACCATGTTTAATTTAAATATTCCAAGGATCATGCTTCTGCAAATTGCTTTTGGAATTAATTGTTCAGTTGTCTTGGTTGGTTGGGTTTTAACATTTACTGTCACTCATATTGCTTTTGTATCAGTGGTGGGATTCAAAAATTTTTACTACTGATTCTGTGGGTGTGGCTTGGTGGCGTGGTAGAGGAAGGATACTGCAAAATCTCCAGTCAGAGCTGGTATTTGTCGGTTCTCCAAACTACTCAAAATTTCCGCTACCAGTTCTCCAGAACTGGTCAGAACCTGCTGAATACCACCTCTGTTTTGTATCTTCTTCTACTTATTGTAACCCAGATGTTATTTTCAACTTTATTGAACAGTGCAATTGCTATTCCCTTTTTTACTGCTCATGAGACTGATCACATCAGATCTCTGTAGTATTTGCTTTCTTATATTTAAGATCATATTATTTTCTACAACGTGAGCATCAGCAAATAGAAAATTAAGGTTATGAATTTCATAATCTCATATTCTTTCTGTTGTGAATCAATAAAAGTGAATAACCTAAATGCAAATTAGGGGTTGAAAACCTGCACACTTGATTGGTCCTTATACAACAACTTGGGATTGGGCCAGAACCAGTCCCTGATTGGCCACTTTTGGGACTGTCCTTATTGGTCAGTAGTTGGAACCTGTTGCACATTTTCATTGGTTAATAAGGCAGCAGCTAACCCTATAAAAGGGTTACTGCTGCCCATAGCATTACTCTGTTCCATTCTGATTCCTGTTATTATTAAAGAGTTGAAGTCACTGGTCAGATGTCTGGTCTCCTTATTCTCCAAACTTAACACTGGCGACGAAGGTGGGATCCGGAGACCGAAGAGCTGACTAATCTACAGAGCAACTAACAGAGCATGTGGTCGAACACACACCATCAACGGCAACATGGCCAGCGGTGCCGTACCACCCGCTCCATTCAATCCAGAGACCAAAGACTGGGAGGCCTACATGGATCGGTTCCAGATGTTTCTGGAAACTAACAATTTGAAAGATGCAACAACCGGCAAAAAAAGAGCTATCTTTCTAACGCATTGTGGACCAACCGTGTTTAAAATGGCAAAGTCGCTTGCCAAGCCAGCAGAGGTAAAAGAAATGGACTGGGACGTCCTCGAGCCGTTACTACGGGCTCACTACGCGCCCTCCGTACCAACCCTAGTAAGAAGACACGAATATTACCAGAGGGATCAACGGAAGGGCGAAAGCCTTGCCAATTACATCGCAGACCTCCGGAACCTAGGAGGCTTCTGCGGATTCGCCGACTTGGAAGAAGCCCTCCGGGACCGCCTGGTTCTGGGCCTAGAAGACGGCGCTATCCAGAGCAAAATTATGGCTAAGGGGGACATCAGCCTCACCGATGCCCTTAAAGAAGCCTCGGCAGCAGAGGCGACAAAGAAGTCGGCAGCCCAAATGCGCCGCACCAACGCACCGCTACGTAAACTCGCCACTGATACCTCGCCTCGCTCAGAGAGACACCCGGTATCAACTCACCACGAAGACCTAGAGTCCCCGTCCGACAGCGATGAGGAAGAGGTCAACCGACTTCGAACGGAGAGAGACCAGCCCTCACAACACTCATTTCGACCGTGTGCCGGCTGTGGAGCAAATCACCCACGATCCGGCTGCAAATTCCTTGACGCACTTTGCCGCCATTGCGGAGACGCGGTCACATCGCAAAGGTTTGCAGGAGCAAACAGAACTCCAAACCCGACAGGCCGAATTCCAGTCTTCAGGATTCTTCGGCACACACCGAGAAAAATTGAACCACTCCTACAGAAACAAGCCGTCCACCACTTCCACCAGGCGTGAAGAAACCAGGCGGGAAGAGACCCACCAAACAATCACCATAGGCCACGCTACATCCCTTGATGCCGGGAAAATCCGAGTAAAGGTCGCCATCGAAAACAAACCTTGCGTGATGGAGGTAGACTCGGGATCTTCCCTCTCGATGGTGTCGTGGAAAACGCTCCAACAGCTCCTTCCAACGATTCGCCGCCAAGACCTTAACCCTCAGAGGGTTATACTCAAAGACTATCAGGGCAACCGAATTCCCGTCGTCGGGTCCCGCAGATTCCAGGTCTCATTCAAGAACCGCACCGTCGCACTACCACTGACTGTCGTGGATCGAGACAGGCCTAGTCTTCTAGGCCTGCAATGGTTCAGGCCGCTCGGAATCACTGTAGCCGGAGTCCACAAGGCCGAAAGCGTCGATTGGGAGGAAGCACTCGTGCAAGAATTCCAAGACGTTTTCGTGAACGGACTAGGCAAGTATAAGGGGACCCCAATCTCGTTTAACTTGAACCCTGAAATAGCACCCATCCGCCTTAAGCCGCGTCGGGTGCCGTTCGCCTTAAAGCCTAAAATCGACGAACAACTCGATAAGCTGATAGCGCAGGGCGTACTGGAACCCACCGACCACGCCCGTTGGGAAACCCCGATAGTAATGCCTATCAAGCCTGATGGGTCCCTAAGAATTTGCGGAGACTACCAGGCCACATTAAACCACGCACTGCAGCAAAGTGCTTATCCAGTACCGGTAGTGCAACACTTACTCCATTCTCTGGGCGGCGGGAAAGTTTTCGCCAAACTAGATTTAGCCCAGGCGTATCAACAATTGCCTGTAGACCCAACCACAGCCGAGGCGCAAACGATCGTAACACATAGGGGCATTTAAATGCAACCGGCTCCAATTCGAGTAAGCGCGCCCTGGAATCTTCCAGAGTTTAATGGAAAGGTTGTTACAAGGGATAAAAGGCGTTGTCCCATATTTCGACGATGTACTCATCGCCGCACCTAACAAAGACATCCTAGAAAAACGACTCAGAGAGGTTTTACGAAGATTCCAAAATGCAGGCCTCAGAGTAAAAAAAGATAAATGCCACTTATGTACCGAAAAAGTAGAATTTTTGGGATACCTCCTGGACAGCCAAGGAATTCATCCCAATCAAGACAAATTACGAGCAATTAAAAGGCACCCACTCCTAGGAACAAGGCAGACCTACAGGCGTTCCTTGGACTTATCAATTTCTATAATGTGTTTTTACCCCACAAAGCAACAGTAGCTGAACCATTGCATAGACTATTAGACAAAAAGCAACGTGGGTTTGGGGACAACGGGAACAACATGCTTTCCAACAAGTAAAGAAATTGCTAACTTCTGATTCAGTACTTATGCAGTACAACGAGACTCTGCCGCTCACTATCACGTGTGATGCATCACCTTTGGGGTTGGGGCAATTCTGGCCCACGTGTTACCAAACGGAGCGGAAGCCCCCATCGCGTTTTTTTTCGCGAACCTTAGCTAAAGCTGAACGAAATTATAGTCAGCTGGACAAAGAAGCTTTAGCTATTGTTGCTGCAGTTAAAAGATTTCACGAATATGTTTATGGCCGTGCGTTTACAATAATCACTGATCATAAACCGCTACTGGGGATCATTGCGGGTAATAAACCAACCCCGATATATTGTCCCCCAGAATGACCCGTTGGTCTGAATTCCTGGCGGCCTACAACTACACCTTGCAGCACCGCCCGGGGAAATCGATTCTCCACGCCGATGCATTGAGCAGAACACCGCTCCCAGACGCTGTTGTGGATCCAGTCCCAACCCTCTCAACACTACAGATTGAAACTCTACAGGCACCACCCTTGACGGCTAGAGACATTGCTTTTGAAACGAAACGTGACCCAGTTCTGCAACACATACTACGCTGGGTTGAACGGGGTGGCCGACGGACCAAATTGCACCTGAATGGGCGCCTTCAAAGCCCGCCAAACCGAGCTGTTTTCCCAAAAGGCTGTATCTTGTGGGGCGATCGAGTCGTAATCCCTGGCAAATTGCAACAGACTGTGTTGGCGGTATTGCATGAGGGACATCCGGGCATTGTGCGGATGAAATCACTCGCACGCAGCTACGCTTGGTGGCCGGGAATCGACAAAAGAATCGAGGCCTGGGTCGCTACGTGCCAACGTTGCCAGGACGTCAGCAACGCCCCACCGAAAGCAAGCCCAACCGAATGGGAAACACCGAGGGGACCGTGGTCCCGTATTCATATTGACTTTGCAGGGCCTACCAAAGGTCACACTTTCCTGATTACTGTCGACGCCTATTCTAACTGGCTCAAGATTCATCGAATGCACACAACTACAACCGACTCAGTTATTAATAAATTAAACAGACTATTTGCCACGCACGGGTTTCCGGACGTGTTGGTCTCGGACAACGGCCCGCAGTTCACTGCATTGCCCTTTGAACAATATCTGGCTGATCGGGCATCCGCCATGCGCTGACCTCGCCCGCGCACCCTGCGGCGAATGGACGTGCAGAACGCATGGTACAATTTGTGAAAAAGACCCTGCATAAAATGGAATTTGGCAACATCGACGAGAAAATCAATCGAATCCTCTTATTGCAGCACATCACGCCCACAGCGTGACCAACAAAACACCCGCTGAACTTCTTATGGGGCGGAAAATACGATCACACCTTGACCGGCTCCACCCCGCTTTGGCACCAGAAAAACCTTTCGGCTCCAGCAGCAAATGCCGGGAATTTAAGGTAGGCGATTTAATCTTTGCCAAAAACTTTTCCGGCGACCCGTTATGGATACCCGCAACTGCTACCCACCTCACCGGGCCTAGATCTTACCGCCTGCTAACAGACGATGGGAGGGTGTGGAAACGCCACATAGACCAACTCCGATCGAGATTACCACCCAGCGGTCATGACTTCCCGGTTCAACAACTCAAGGGGGAGGGAGTATCGAGGGAATTGACTTTGATACAACTAATAGCAGGTCAACGGGAGCCCTACAGCCCAGCGAAGCACTGGAACGTGAAGCGGGAGGGAGTTGATGTCTTCAGGGAACTTTAATACGGGGAAACGAACTGCAAAACCCCAAGAAACACGCAGCAGCAGAGACAACCACAGTGAATGCAGCACGGAATCGCCGTGCAGCGAAATAGAACTTAACAATGGTCATCCAAACGCTCCACCGGAACCGGACATTGGACAAAACCCGGTGGAGCCTCGGAATCATCCAGGCAGACCAAACGGCCTGCCTATCTTGAGGATTTTATCACAGCTCCCTCAAACGGAACCCAAGGGGAGGGGTGTTGTGAATCAATAAAAGTGAATAACCTAAATGCAAATTAGGGGTTGAAAACCTGCACACTTGATTGGTCCTTATACAACAACTTGGGATTGGGCCAGAACCAGTCCCTGATTGGCCACTTTTGGGACTGTCCTTCTTGGTCAGTAGTTGGAACCTGTTGCACATTTTCATTGGTTAATAAGGCAGCAGCTAACCCTATAAAAGAGTTACTGCTGCCCATAGCATTGCTCTGTTCCATTCTGATTCCTGTTATTATTAAAGAGTTGAAGTCACTGGTCAGATGTCTGGTCTCCTTATTCTCCAAACTTAACACTTTCTTTCTGACTCGCATTTCATTTTGCAGTTCACAAGTCTTTATCTGAGTTCCTTAGCTTGCTTTTACTCAGCCACTCTCAAAGAACAGGGTAGTCATCCTAATCAAACTCTCCATGCTTTAGCAAAAGCGTTTTTTCTCGTGAGGTGTAGCTATAGTAATAGAAAGGCTCATATTTCCTTTTTTCTTTTCAAGCTCTCAGATTAGCTACTTATATTTAGATTTTCCCATATGACCTTTCTATTAAACTTTTCCAATGAACTCCATCAGCTCATGTTAGATGTCCCTGATTGTTCACTTGTTGGCTTTGCTTAATCAGGAAGTTCAAGCTGCTGTCACTGTCACCACTTCAATAAACCTCTTCCTCAGCCTGAATACAGTAATATATTAGTGTTTTTTTTTAATTGCAGAGAACTCTTAAATGTAAAAATAATCTGCATGCATGAAAACTTTGCATGCGCTTGCATTTTCAGTGAACCAGTGGTGGGTTTATTTGAAACCCACCACTGAACCTGATATCACATGATGTTTTGCTGCCTACTCCAAATATTAGGTCTTGGCCTTTTAAATTGGGTGAAGAAAGGACATTACTCTAGAAATTTGAACATTGATCAACAGAATTTGCATTTACTATCCATGAGTTGCTGGGATTGTTTTGTGATGCCTTCTTAGTTTTTCAATAACAAATTGCTTATCACAGGTTTCTGGATGTGTGCTTCTATAATAATCTCAAATCCAGCCTGCAGGAAGAAATTGATGGATGGTTTTGGAGGAGGTGGTGGGACTGCAGCTGCTATGAATCTTGGAGGAGTGGCTTATCTAGTTTCCTTTCAATCATGTTTCAGTCCCAGGAAAGGGACTGAAATTATTGCAGTCACTCATTGGGAAGATCAATGAGAGGGTATTTTGATGCTAGGAGTGCAATTATTTTGATCCTACTCAATCTCTCATTAGCATTTTATATTATCAACCAAGGTATTTTGTGAGAGTTGTGGGGGGGGGGGAGGGGACATACACACTTATTTTGCAGTAGTTCCATTCCTTCCTGCATAGGTAATTCCAGTCAATGGCACTGGCAGATAGTTTTTTCCTGTATAAAGCATGATAGGGCTTTGACCCGTCAATATGCTGAGGATACATAATTATATCTTAATCATGGACCAGATAGGAGATCAGGTAACTGTCTGGAGGCAGAAATAGACCATATGGGACAACACAGTTGAATTCCAGCACAATGGAGCTTTTCTCCTAAAGCTGTCAGGGTTAGTCACAACTCCTATCTTGACTTTGGACTGAGATCCACTTCCCCTGGAAAAGCAAGCCCCAATTTAGGATCTTTACTGGACTCATGGCTTCTGTTTGAACAGCAGGTGAAAGATGTGGCCAGAGAAAACTTTGCCCAGTTTTGGTTAGCATACCAATTGTAGCATGTTTTGAAATGGGAGGTACTGGCAGCAATGATCTTCATGATTCAAAACTAGACTATTGTTTGGGACTGACTTTGAAAAAAAGCCAAAAACTGCAACTGGTCCAGCTTGCAAGATGGCAGGTGAGAGCTGTTTCAGCAGAGATGCATCTATGTTCATGCTGCATTTGTTGTCACTGTGCTTCTGAATACAATTCAAAGAGCTGCTTTTGATTTATTGAGAGTCCAAGATTCCCATGAGACCAAACAGAGTTTGTTCATCCTGTATCATCAGCTACGCTAGTTGCCTTCTCTCAGGATGTTGAGGGTAGGGGTTCAGGACAGGCTTTGGCAGAGGCAACATGGTCACTTTGCAACCCTCTGCCCTTGTGGTCCATATAATTTTAAGAGGAATAGTTGCTCCATGGATTTGGGGAACTTGAACAGACTATCTTTTGTGGCTTTTCTTTCAGATGTCTTAACTCAGAGATGTCAAACTCGTGTCATCATGGCGGTATCACGTGACCTATCATGACTTTTTCCCCAGCACGAGGCACATCTTGCCTGTGGACTGTGGATTTGACAGCCTTGTCTTAACTGATTGTAATTATTTTACAAGGCTTTTGGCTGGAGCCTGTAGAATTGGATGGGACTTAATTCATAAATTATGTATGAAAATAAAAAAATAAAGCACCATCAGTTGCAGTGTGGTTTTTACTTCCCAGCTCCTTCTCCCTCTAAGCAACTTGCCTGACAAAGAACAAAACTGGTGTTCAGGAACTTGCAGTGAATTTTGTAAAATAATGGTTGATCTAATGAATTTGGATTTTATATTGTTTTTCTCTCATGGTTAATGATTTTATTATTGTTTCTTTAAAGTTGTCTGTCAACTGTTCTTTTGAAATCTAATATTCTGCATCTAAGGATTATCCACCAGAAGGAAAAGCTTGTATCTATTTTTTTTTACAAAGGACCAACTAGAGTCCCAGGGCTTTTATAACAAGTAAAATATAAAATTCAGGAAGATTCCTTATTCAAGTGAGCAGATAAATCATAAACAGCAGTTTAGCTCATGTGGGACAAATCTTCAAGGGTGTTTATATCCTGTCAGTATGATGACTGCATTACTCATGAATCATGCAACACATGCTCCAGTCCATTTTCCTCACTATTATCTTCTAAAAAGTCAGGTTTGTTTCCTGATAGTTTTTGTAATGAATCTTTTGGGAAATTATACCATCTGTGCACTGCTGAATATGTTGTCTTCTAATATTTTTGTAAATGTTTGCTAGTTTACTTAGGGATGCTGCACAGAAAAATCCCAGGCTCCCTTTATAAATTTAAATCCGATGGGAAAGTGAGGTTTCTTTCCTTTTTATTTTTTATTTTTTGAATTAGGAGAAATTGACTAAACTAAATCATATTCTTCAACTGGAAAATTTACTAAAGAAATGGCAAAACCTTAAGAACATAATGGAAAAAAACATGAGCATCCTGATCTCTATGGGTCAGAAGTTGTAAGGAGTCTGTGAGATGCAACTGGGCAGGTGTAGGCAGAATCCAGGGGAGGTATGAAAACTTTAATTACATTTTTACAATAAATACATTTCACCCCAAAAGTTTCATTGTATTGCTTTCATTGTTCTTGTGTGTATATTTTGCTGTTGGATTTTTAAGGAAAGTTTCTGTACATTAATATTACACTAAAAGGAGTTGTGATGGCAAAATATTTAGGAATTCCTGTTATAAACCTTGGAGAATAGAAAATAAATGTTTCTTTTCATTTAAAAACAAGATAACATTAAATATTCTAAAACAAAGCAACAGCTGTTCAAACTCAGGCACTTCAGCAAACAGAACAGTGAATTAAATGCAAATACAACTGCAGTTCTAACTTGCAGTTTGAACTTTACTGGCCAGCCAAAGACACAAGGGCTGTCTAGAAATGCTGACTTCAGAATACAGAATAACAGAGTTGGGGAATCTTATAATCCAGGGGTCCCTAACCCTCGGATGGTGGCCTACTCCTGGGCCTTGAGCCATTCAAATTGGGCTGTGGAAGTGGGGGGCGAGGGTGTATGTACATCCCCATTTGCAGGAACAGCAGTCAAATGCATTTGCGCAAGAGGCAGACAGGCATGCTGTCATACCCCTGTTGGAGTCTGACTCCAAAGGAGAGGAGGAACAGCTGACAGGGAGTGGGAGTGTGGCTCCTGTGGTTGTGGAGGAAACTGTGGAAGGGCACAGGCCGGATGGGCATTCAGAGGAAGACCCAGGCTCATCCCCTCTTCATCCTAGGGCACTCAGGGAGGAGCGGATAAGGGAGAAACGTGAATGGCTAGGTCTAACCGGGAGGAAGGAGTCCTGATCCCCGTCATGGGCTGCGGCTTGGAGGATTGTTTAAAAGGACTGTGCATGGCAAAGATGCTGGAAGCAAAGCGTGCATTCTTATCTGAGCTTATCTGTGTTTTGGCTTCCTCCCCAGCTGTGTTTGCTGCATTATCTGGTAGAAGTCTGCAATTAAACATCCTTGTCTGCCGTAGTAATTCCTTCAGTGTGTTGTGTTGGGTTTTTTATTTTGAATTAACTTTACTTTGGGTGTGGACTGCATTTACTCCCTCCGTAAACTGTTTTCTTTAAGAGTTTGATATCCAGCCGAGGATAATTGGACATTGGAGCCAAGTTGGAGGTATTAAAGGGACTTTCTTCTATTTTTGTGACTTGGTTATTTTTGTGTCACGCCTGGGTCATCACACATGCCTGTCACTTGCGTACATGCACACTTGCCTGCCACTCACATGGAACCATCCCCTCTCACCCCTCCGCTGGTTCACAAAGTCAGAAAGGTTGGTGACCCCTGTTCTAGTCCAATCCACTGCTCAAGCAGGAGACCCCAGACTCTTTCTTTTTAAGCCTCCAATCCAGTGATGGAGCATCCACAACTTCTGAAGGCAAGCCATTCCACTGGTTTATTGTTCTCATTGTCAGGAAATTTCTCCTTAGTTCAATAGTTTCAGGATGTACTTATCATGGTCCTGTTCTAAACACAGTGGATTTTGTACTAGCCTTTGGTATAATGTTGAACCGTATGCTAATACAGGAAAGAGGATCCAGGGTAGATCCTGATCTGTGTTCTTAAGATAATGTTAATGATTAGAAAATTTAGTTTGTACTTCTAAAGACTTTCTTGTTTGCTTCTTTGTACATATATTATGACATAATGTTTGAAATTCTAGATAAAGATATAGCAAACCCCATTTCAATGTTGGAAAGGACCAGAAGCATCGCAAGCTGCTGAGTAATGACTAAGATCTAGGAACTATGGTGCTTTTTAATATATTGTTTTAAAGGTTTCTTTAATCAGATTGCAGTTAAAATGATACGTTCTCTCTGAATCAGGAATCATGTATTAATTTGGATTGCTGATTATTCATGGCAATTGTACCCCAAGGATAAGGACCTATTGAAAATGAACTTTTCTAAACTTGTAAACCAATCAGAGAAAGCTAGCCACAGTCTCATGCATTTGCTGGATGCTGTTTCTGCTACATTAATCCAGGATAGAGCAACATGTGATGTTGACATTTGTATTCTTTTAAAGATTTTTTTTTGCCAGAATGCTTTTCAATTCTCATGTTTTTATTTTATTTTATTTTTATTTATTTATTTTGATTTGTCAATCGTTTACAAGATAATAGGTATAAGTATATACATAGTTATGAATACATGAAATGGGTACATATAAGAACAATAAAAGAAACAATAGGACAGGGATGGTAGGCACATTGGTGCACTTATGCACGCCCCCTACAGACCTCTTAGGAAAGGGGTGAGGTCAATAGTAGACAGTCTAAGGTTAAAGTTTTTGGGGTTTTGGGAAGAAACCACAGAGTCAGGTAGAGTATTCCAGACATTGACCACTCTGTTGCTGAAGTCATATTTCCTGAAATCAAGTTTGGTGCGGTTAACCTTGAGTTTATATCTATTGTGTGCTCTTGTGTTGTTATGGTTGAAGCTGAAGTATTCATTGACAGGTAAGTCGTTGCAATGTATGATTTTATATACCATACTTAGATCAGACTGAAGACAGCGTAATTCAAGGTTTTCTAGGTCTAGAATTTCAAGTTTGGTGGCATAAGGTATTCTACAACGAGTAGAGGAGTGGAGAACTCTTCTTGTGAAATATTTCTGGACTTTCTCAACTGTGCTAATATCAGATACGTAATGTGGGTTCCAGACGGATGAGCTGTATTCGAGTATTGGTCTAGCAAATGTTTTGTATGCTCTGGTTAGTAGTGTGATATTACCAGAGAAAAAGCGACGTAGGATTAGGTTAACAACTCTTAATGCCTTTTTTGCTATGTAGCTACAGTGGGCTCTAGCACTTAGATCATTAGAGGTGAGTATTCCAAGGTCCTTTACAGAGCTTGAGTCATCATCAAGATCTTGACTATTCAGCTTGTATTTTATTTTCTGATTTTTTTTGCCAATATGTAAGACAGAGCATTTATTTGTTGAGATTTGAAGTTGCCATTTGTTTGATCATTCTGATACATAGTCAAGATCTTTTTGAAGGGTAGCAGTATTGTCTGTGGTATTGAACAGCTTTACATCATCAGCGAAGAGAACGCAGTTGCTCTTAATATGATCACATAAGTCATTTATGTTGCCAGCCAAGTCTAAGAAAAGTTCACTCTAGAGGAAAATTGTTTTCCCCCTTGAGTCAGTAAATTTTCTCATGGAGACAAAATCAAACTAGCACCATTTTTTCCAACATGGAAACTTTTTATTTCAACTTTTAGTTGAAAGGACCAGGATTGGGATTCTACCAGTTCGCACCTATTCTCTAGAACCAGTTGTTAACATTCTAAGCAGTTCGGAGAACCGGTTGTTAGAAGAAATTACTGGCCTAATCCTGTAAGGAAGGCAGGAAGGAAACATTCTTACAGAAACTGCTTACAGAAACTGCCTCTCCGTTAACCCTTATTACATTCTTCGTAGGACTAGACTTCCTGTCTCAGTAACATCTCTGGAGTTTTTTCCCCCTCCTTTGCTGGTACTTTGCTTGTGTGGAGTGACTATTCAAAGTTACAATGGCACTGAAAAAAGTGACTTATGACCATTTTTCACACTTATGACTGTTGCAGCATTCCTACAGTCATGAGAGGCCAGACGAGGAGATGCATGCCTCAATGTGAGTGATATTGAGTTGGCCACACCCAGCTAATAACATGACCACCAAGCCATGTCCACCCAGTCACATGACCATCAAGCCACACCCACCACCTAAGCCACACCCACAGAACCGGTTGTTAAAAAATTTGAATCCCACCCCTGGAAAGGACCCTTTGCACAGAGCATTGGTTTGTGTGAAACAAACTTACTACACAATTCACTAGACTTGCAATGTTTCCTATCAGTGGGAATTCCAGGCGTAGTTTCCCAGGTTTGTAAGCTTCAAATCCCAGAATTCCACTGCCAATATGGTCATTGATGATAATTCTGAGAGATGCCCACAAACCTGCGAAATTACTAAGGCTGGGAAACACTGCACTAGAGAAAGTGAGATCCCTAGAAAATATGATGTTTTAGAACAGAACGTGATATAATTTGCAACAAAGGCAGCCCCCGAGAAAATTATTTTATGATCCAAAGTGAGGAAATCAGGAAAAGAAATGACAAATGTTTCTTCATAAATGTTATAAAGTTGATTTTTGGGTACTGAACCAGAAATTTAATCAATTAACAGCATTTGCCACACATTATTGCACTGCTGTGACTATTATCTTGATTGTTTTTAACTACACATTGCAGACACCCCTGTGTTTCTCTCTCCCTGTCTCACTGTGGTATTTTAGATCAGCAATTAACAGTCTTGCTCAACATATCATTTGTGGCAAACTAGAGCTGCAGAGAAACAAATCACAACTAAAACTTCATGGAAGGTTAGGGATCAGAATAGCATAGATGATGCTATCTATCCTACTTGGGATGAGAAAAATTATAGTACAAATAACCCAGTTGTTTCCCAACTTTGTCCACATCCTAGAGTAGCTTAAAAAAACAATGGACAACCAGTATTATATCTGGCATTTGTGACCTTAACTTTTTTATTTTATCACAGTAGCTATCCTGTTAGCTTGAACCCACGTTTTGGAGAAGCAACATAGAAATGGATGACAGGATTATTTAGACAGAGGGAAGTGGAAGATAAGAACCATCTAATTTTCTCTTTGGGGTCTGATAGAATTAAGGGTTAGATGGTCTTTGTCCAGATTGTTTATGCATTTCACTCCATGGGAGCTACTTTCTGTGTAATTGTGGTTCCAATTAAAAATGTTTTATTCATGTAACATCCATTATAAATATTACTTCATATAATAATGGATTTGCACAGACAGAGAATATAACATCATAATATAAGCACATTAGATGAAAAAATAAGGGGCAGTTTTCCTGTGGAGACCTCCAAGTACTTTACATTTTAATATGTATTAATATAAGCAAGTTGTTTCCCTCTTAGAAGTCACATTTGTGTGATTTCATTTATACAACCCACCTGTGACGGAGATGGGTGATTTCAAAATTTGATAATAAAATAAATAAAATAATGTTTCTGACATTACATACAGTCTACAATTTTAGGAGAAATATTTAAGATAAAGTACTTATGGAAGTGGAATATTATCTTTGGCTGATTCTAATTTTTTTGCAAAGTCTGTATGTCATGGAGATTCTTTGGAATAGAAAAAAATATTGATGAACTAGAGATGCATTCAAACATCAATTCCAATTTGAAAATCTTTAATACATCATCTATTATAAATATTAATAATATTTATAATATAATTATAAATATAATATAAATAATAAATATAATATAATATAATATAATATAATATAATATAATATAATATAATATAATATAATATAATATAATATAATATAATATAATATAATATAATATAATATATAATATAATATAATATAATATAATATAAAAAATATAATATAATATAATTATAATATATATTAATAATATTAATAAATGTATTATAAATAATACATTTAAATTACTGCAATTGAAGAGCATGTAAGTATATGATTTAAATATTTTTAGAAACAGGATTTTTACTAACCAGATTACTTAGCACAGATGTAACTGGATTTTGTAACAGCTAGGAAGCCCCAAATCCCTGAAGTTCTGTATATGGCTTGCTGTGTCAGGGCAGCTTTGCTCTAAGCTTATGTGACATGACATTTAACAAAGCCACAATGTGATATAATTTTTATAATGAAGCCCCATTTAGGGTATAGCTTCAAGCTGCAACAGTGATCGCATCACTGGATTTTCATAAGCAGCCCGGTGGAATATGATTCAGCTTTGTTTCCCCATTCTGCTAATATACAGTCTTTTATCCTGCTATGATGATAAACTAATTAAAGGATTAAGGACACTTGGAAACACAATTTTCCTAAATATGCTTGATAGATGTCAAGGAGCAGTAATGGGGAGGAGTTGCGCTCTTTCAGGTTTCTGGGAATATCATTGGATATAGCCGAGGTCAACTGGAGACACTGCAACATTTGGAATATACATTATTGGAATGATATATGAAATATTAATTTTTGATTAATCCAGTTATGATATAAACCTGTGAGTGCTTATCACACCTTTATTTTTTTTGCATTATAATTCCACTAACTGAAAATAGTTTTTTAGCTAAGGAAAATCATAATTTAAAAATCCTATTCTCATAGTCTTTAGGTTGTCTGAGTTAAATTTCAAGGGACTGCTCGTCTTCTGTATCATAAATTGTGACTTGTCTCTATTACAGTTACCCATCCAGTTTTCTAATCCCCAAATTAATAAACTTTATAGGTACCAGACATCTTGGTGCATATGCCAATGAAGAAGGTTGCCCATCATTCACATACTCTTTGTGAGTTTACAGATAATAGCCTTTCCTAATGAAGCTACATTTCTAAGCGTTGTCAAAAGCTTTAAAAATTGGATGACATATTTCTTTTTAATGTATTGAAAGCTTACCATTTTTGCAGACTGGACAACACTGTTCTGGCTCATAGACTGGGTTGACACATTCAGGGACGGCACAATCTGCTACAACACAGTGAACTTCATTGCTGGGCTCACAACGGCACCATTCACATGGCGAGGGCTGGGAACAAAGCTCAAATTAGCCCATTTCAACCCTTCTGGTAGTTCGGTAAACAAAGACACTCTAATCTTGACTTATACATTTCACTTTGTTCATACTTGGATTCTTTGTTCATATTTGGATAATACAGTGTATATATACTATAAAATGTTATAAAATGGCCTTCATTTTATAGATAACTTTTTGGGGTTTTACACTAACTTATTAAAGATTTATCATAAAGCTCCATAGCAATCTTTGATCCTGCTGCCTTTAGTGGTCATGGAAGCTTCTGACTAGTTAAAGGCTTAAGAGTTCACATTTTGTGACATCAAACTTGCTTTTATTGCTTGTGTTTTAACACCTGAGAACTACCACTATTGCCCTGCAACTGGCAGGAATGCCATGCTGCCCTCAACTAGAGGTGACATTGAGTTTCAAAACAATACTCTCAGATTTATACAATTATCAAATCCCTCCATTTGTGGCTGCCAGCACATCTTTCAGGAATTAATTTCACTGGCTAATTGTGTGCTGTATGAAGAAGTATTTTGGTCTGTTCGAAATCTTTGAAGGAAGAGTTTTGGACCCAGCATTCTGAGAGAGGACGCAAAACATCTCTCCACCCGCTTTCTTCACCCCATGTGTGATTATATACACTTTGATCATGTCTAAGATGGTACAGAAAGTCCACAGGATCTACTTCAAGGAGCTCTGTAATTCTGTAAATAACTTCCCAACTCTGATCACTCCAAAGTCACAAGGACTTCTCAGAGTGGAAGCGCTTTTTCATTGGAACTATGGTTTTATAAGTGCAGAGAGAAGGCTGCTTTCACCAAAATCAGTGCAAAGGCTTTCAAAGAACAGCTTTAAAAATGGCAATTGCAAACTTTTCAGTAAAAAAAAAATGGTTTAAGCTGTGTATTAATTATTATTAATAATCAAATATTTTAAAGGAAGTAGCATAATACATTTCTTAGAAACTTGTGCTGCAGTTGTCCAAATATATTTCTTTAAAAACTTGGTTTCTAAAGTCCCTGTAATTTTGCTGACTTCCAGCACAGTTCTAATTAATTTATTTCTTTTGAAAAGTAGGTTTAATTTAGCAGTTTCATGAATCTGAATGCTGTAAAGGGGGTATTCTTTAGAGAACCCCAATGACTTTGGTTTTTTTTTTTGTTATGAATGTGAAATCGATCAGTTTAAGCTTGCAGGAATACAAGATCATAAAGGGATAAATTCTTTATAACTCTAATATATAGAAAGGAAAAAAGGAAAAAATGAATTATAATGGAAAGAAGTATACAAAGATGAAAGCAAAAAGCATAACATATGTAAAAAAATAAACCTCAAGATTAAACCATGATCTGATGGAAAATATTAGATTTTAAGCCATGTGGGTATGATACAAGCTACAATAGGTGGAGGAAACATATTTCATTACTCCAAGGTTTAAAATCGGGTGGCGTTAAAAAAAGCTATACTCCATGAAGTCTAAATCTATATTTCTTCATATGTTGTGAAGTCTAAATATTGAAGGGATAATTGTATTTCTGCTCATGAATATTAACAAAGGAGAGGAGAAGTAAAGACAATGGGTTGACAGCAAAGTAATAAGAATGTCTTTCTTCCTTATGTTAAAATTCAAATTCTGTTCTTTCCTTTTTAGGGAAATGACAGCTTACACTGTATCTTTTGTTTGTACATTTGTACAGTCTTCTACTAATATGGATTTGGAATCACTTTGCAGTGTATGTTTGTCCACACAGGTTTTAGAAAGAACCACAAGACAGTTATTATTACTTGAACGTTGCAATGGGTTGTTATAGCTATTGGAAGAAAACACCATTATATACACAATCCTATTGGAGGGAAATGATGACTCTGCTGTATCCAAAGCCCAGGCATATAAGTCCCCCTGCCCTTCAAGTGTTTTTCTTTTCCATAACAGGTAAATCCCACTTTGTTTTATGGAAACTTGGTGACCCCTGTCTTCAAGATATACCAAAGGCATGTCATGTAATGTCATGTCATGTCTCTGTTAAAAAAGAAAAGAAAAAGAGGAAATGGTGTATGGCAGGATTGCCCCAGGAACATTAAGGATTTTTCTAAAAGAATGTTTTGAAATATTTTAACTGGGTAGCCATCTTTGTATTTCATAGTATAGCAGCCAACATAATTGCTTTGCTTTACTTTGGAATAAAAAGCTGGGATTACTATCTGAATTCCCTTGAATAGAAACAACCAAGCAAATCTCCAAATTGCACTAGGTAATTCATACAACCAGTTTGAAGGAATGCTTTCCAAAACAATGAACCCTGGAATTAAATATCTCAATTTTTGAAAGAGTGGCTTTGTTCTGTTTGTTGATTGCTAATTGTGCAAGTAGGCTATTTCCAAAGACCAAGCCTCAACTTTTCCTTTTGATGGTGCTTGGCTAATCATTATTCTTCTGTGTTAGCACTCAGGAGAAGACATATATTTTTCATTACAAATTCTGAATGGTTTTACAAACTAATCCTGAATTCATGCAAGCAAAAAGACTTGCAATTCATTTCAGAAATGCTCTCAGTTTCTCATGAATTCGTTCCCCAAAACCTCATGTCAACTCTAAAATTAGCCGCAGTATAGCAGCTTACAATCCTTATTTTCACTTACTTTCTATGTAACTTTTGCAGTCAAGGTAAATATTTGTTGTCCTTATCTTAAAAGCAAATTCTATGCATTTACTCAGTTTTCATTCCATCTTCATGAAGCTTTTTAATTCATTTATTTGTTTTTGCTTGGAATGATAAGGAAGTAATAAGCTGGTTTATGACTATAATAACAATTGATTTTTAGGGGGGGGGGGGGGGGGGGGGGGGGGGGGGGGGGGGGGGGGGGGGGGGGGGGGGGGGGGGGGGGGGGGGGGGGGGGGGGGGGGGGGGGGGGGGGGGGGGGGGGGGGGGGCAGAAGCAAAAATAATATTTTGTTAAAGAATCGACAAAAGAATTACTTTCATTACACAGTTTGTTGACTGTGTCCCTCAAAATTTTAAGTTAGTTATTGTTTTATAATGCAAGAGATTTTGCTTATTTGCATGTCCCATGGGATCTGTTTTTCATCCACATATAACACCTATTTTTTGATAATATCAGGAGATGTACCACTCCTTTCCAGTAAGGCTATGGCCTAGTTGTTATATATTGCATATAGAAAAACATCAAACAGAAACAATGACACCAAATGACTTTGCTCTGAGTAAATGAGACATGACAGATATGGAGGTTTTTTGGTTCTGCAGTATGATATCTGAAAATAACTTAGAAGAGAAAAATGATGTTATATGATATTGAAAGCAATTGTCAAGATCAGAAAAAAAAATCATACCATTCTAACTTTAAAGGAACTTTTTAAATTTCAAAGATCAGTTTCAAGATCTTAGAAAACACATTATGTTTATCCCATTATATTCAGAGGTAGGAACCTGTGGGCTATAAATCACAAGTCCTCCTTTTCCCACAAACTAATTTTTCTTTATTATGAAATAATTTCCTATCAGCCATTGCTAACATATTTTTGCCTTTTGTGAAAAAATAGTGCAAATCCTTCCAGAACCATTAAGGCAGGAGAATGCCTCCCTCAAAAGCTTTTATATGCCATATACATAAGCAAGAACCATTAAGACTGCACACTAAATCACCTTAGAAATATACAGTAGAACCTCTGGTCACAACCTTAATTCATTCCATAACTTTGGTCTCAACCCAATTTGGTCATGACCCAACCTAATTTTGGAAATTTGGCACTTACAAAAAAAATGGTGTGGAAGGGGAAATCGGCCACATGAAAAAAAAATTGTGAATTTTTTGGTCGCAACCTGATTCGGTCATGGTCAGAGGCATTTGTGACCAGAGGTTCTACTGTATGTTCTATTGATTATGTATCCTCTGGAAATACATTTTTTATTTTTTTGTTTCTATATACACATCATTGTGTGAACAGTGTGGTTCCACATCATTTTACATTTTAAAACAAACATGACAATAGCTTCACATTAATATTATTAACTTTCCTACATAATTTGATATTAATACATATTATTGATCTTAATTATTCAATATTCTCATGTACTATTTTGTGTCAGTCTATATTCTTAACACTTATCACTTCTCTTATTATAAATTCTATATTAGTAGTCATATTTGCAGTCTTTAACACATTATAAAATTCAAATAGCCATTCATAAATTCGTATTAATTTGTATTTTATATTATTTATTCCCTTTTTAGTTCTTGATTGTGCCATCATTACACTTAAAACTAAATTTCTTCCTATTCCCAGTTGTAATAAAACAAACAATATTCATCTATTAACATTTAATGTGTTATACCATTCTAGTAATACTATACTCCCCTTTATATGTTAGCATATTTTACTCTTATTTTTAAATCTGTCAGGTTCCACGTTATTTCTTTTCCTACCTTACAATATTAATTTCATATCTGTTACAGTTAACAATTATATATCTTTAATAATAATCCTATATTAAAACATTAATTCCTTTTTTTATTACAATTACCATATTAAATTTCATGTTTATTACAATTAGCAATTACATATCTTTAATGCTAATCCTCTAATAACATATTAATTTCATGTTTATTTCAATTAACAGTTATACATCTTAAGTAATAATTCACACAATCATGTGGATCCCTTATATCTCTTATTCTTGTTAAAGCATTAATTTGTCACTTCCTAGCTTGTCTCCCATTTTCTATTATTTTTTACGTTTCCTCTTAATCACTCCTCCCTTCTCTTTTAAATTCCGTTGTCTCTTTTTCAAATATCTAATTTTACCCCTCTCCTCTCAATATATTTTCTCTGAGATTCCATTTCCTGTTGTTTTTCCCTTAAAACACCCCCTCCTTGTTTTATTGCATCAATCATTATCATATTAAGCTTTATTTCCTTGTTGTCTTTTCGTTTCATTTGTTGTTTTCTCTGTTTTGTTTCTCTGGTTATAATTCCAGTTAACTCCTCCTCTTCCTGGATTTCTTATTTTCTTTCTGTTGTTTATTTTTATTTTATTTATTTATTTGGTTTGTCAATTGCTTACAAGACAATAGGTATAAGTAAAAACATAGTTATGAATACATGGATACATATAAGAAAAATAAAAAAATAAAAGAAACAATAGGACAGGGACGGTAGGCACGTTAGTGCGCTTGTGCATGCCCCCTACAGACCTCTTAGGAAAGGGGTGAGGTCAATAGTAGACAGTCTAAGGTTAAAGTTTTGGGGGTTTGGGGAAGAAACCACAGAGTCAGGTAGAGTATTCCAGACATTGACCACGCTGTTGCTGAAGTCGTATTTCCTGCAATCAAGTTTGGTGCAATTAACCTTGAGTTTGTATCTATTGTTTGCTCTTGTATTGTTATGGCAGAAGCTAAAGTATTCATTGACAGGTAGGACATTGCAATGTATGATTTTATATACCATACTTAAATTGGACCGAAGGCGGCGTAGTTCTAGGTTTTCTAGGTCTAGAATTATGAGTCTGGTGGCATAAGGTACTCTGCAATGAGTAGAGAAGCGGAGAACTCTTCTTGTGAAATATTTCTGGACTTTCTCAACTGTGTTAATATCAGATACGTAATGTGGGTTGCAGACTGATGAGCTGTATTTGAGTATTGGTCTAGCAAATGTTTTGTATGCTCTAGTTATTAGTGTTATTACCAGAGAAAAAGCTATGTAAGATTAGGTTAACAACTCTTAATGGCTTTTTGGCTATGTAGTTACAGTGGGCTCGAGCACTTAGATCATTAGAGATGAGTACTACAAGGTTCTTGACAGAATTTGGATCATCAACAAGGTCTTGACTATTCAGCTTGTATTTTATTTTCCGATTTTTTTTGCCAATATGTAAGACAGAGCATTTATTTGTTGAGATTTGAAGTTGCCATTTGTTTGACCATTCTGATACATAGTTGAGGTCTTTTTGAAGGGTAGAAGTATTGTCTATGGTGTTGAATAGCTTTACATCTTCAGCCAAGAGAATGCAGTTGCTCTTAATATGATCAGAGAGGTCATTTATGTAGAGTATGAAGAGAGTTGGTCCTAGAACACTGCCTTGACACCACTGTTGATAGGTACAGAATTTGATAGGACGCTCCCAATTTTGACCATTTGTTGTCTGTTTGACAGGAATGCTTCTATCCAGTTATGCAAGCGTCCAAAGATACCGTAAGATTTTAGTTTTAGGAGTAGTTTGAATCAAAGGCTTTACAGAAGTCGATGTAGATTGCTTGTGTCTCTGCTGCTTGCATCTCCATTTCCAGCTTTTCTACTATGCCCTGTATTTTGTTCAAAATGTCCTCAAATTCTCTATTCATAATGTCTTTTATAGCTTGTAGTTCCAACACAATTTCTCTACATATTCCACTCATCTTTGTTCTTGTTTATTTCTTTTCTTATTTCAATTGTCCAACAATAAACCAAGCCTCCCTTTTCAAGCTATAAGTCTAACATCCAGGAGTTTTTAAGTCCCAAAGTTAATCAATCTATTTCTTTTAAGTAATCCAAGGGTAATATATTCATAAATTTCTCCACCAGTTAAGTTTTATAGTTTAGATTTCTGGGGTCCAAATCAAAGTCACTTCTCGCAAAATTTAAAGTTCTTGTATCTTTATATCTCCAAATTAATCGGTATTCCTCTATAAATTCAATCTTATATTAAAATCGTCAAAGTCACTTTAATAATATTTCTGGATTTTTGGGAATATGTTGTTTAAGTAGATGGCGCTCTTAAGTCCCATTCCATTTTTAACCGGCTTTCTCCAATTTTAAAAATGACAATTCAAAATAGTAAGATAATATTCATTTCTTAGGTATATGGTTCCAGCATTTTAAAATGCCTATTTAGTACAATATCTGTCCAATTTAAAGTTCCAATTTTCTATATTTTTGAAAAATTTGCCTTCTCCCTTTCCCCCCCAACTTTAAAGTTCTTCTCAAAAGACTTGAATTGTCCCTTTGAAAATAACAGTGAGTTCCTTTTCCCCCTGGAAAGTCTTTTGGGGTTAAGTTTTAGGTAAAGCAGATTCTTCTCACCCAGATCCAAACACTGTTCACTATCTCCACTCCAGCACAATACTTAGGTGTTCACAGCTGTCCCTACTGGTGGTTGTTTTGACCAGCCTCTTCTCTCCATTGTGGCGTAGAGGGAAAAGGCTCCGGAGTTCCACAGGAGAGTTGCATTCTCCCCTGGGACCTCACAGAGCACTCCCCCTTAGCTTCACTGCCCCTCCAAAGTGGTTTTTGACTCCTCCCGGAGCCCACAAACAATGAGAAGCCAGTGCAGGAACAGAGAACTCTGTTTCTCTGTTTCTGGTGTCATTGCGACATCAGCGGGAAGTATTGATTACTTGTCCTGAAACAGACAAAGAGGCTGGCAAAGAGCAGAAAGAACTTTTAGGTAAACAGAGTGCAAGTACTCTCGTCCTCCATATCCCTACCTAAACAAAGAGCACAAAAGGTCTGTTATCAGGAAAAGAATGGTAGGATTTAAACCCCGAAGGATGACATACACAATATACCCCCTCACACACACCAAGCTGGATTTTCAGATTCTGTAGTAGTTGTGTAGCTATAGCTACACTGGTTTTATCTAACTACTGAGACCTTGAAGATTCTGCTATTAGCTAGTAACTTGTTATAGGGGATCATGAAGCAGGCTACTAATGGTTTTCAAGATTTCCTACCACTGACTTGGTTCCCATTACACAACTTTCAGTGTTAAGGTGCTGCCGGTTGATTGAGAGGGCCATCAAAATTCATTTCTCATTGAGCACTGAATAATGCATAACCCAATAGTAATTAATTATGGAGTCTAAGCACAGAGTATTTTTATCTGTATTTCAAGAGCTGAAGTGCTTTCATATTAACCCTCTGACAAATGAACCCTCCTTTTACAAACAGGATTAGATCAGATTAACAGAGTTGGAAGGAACCTTGTAGTCCAACCTCCCCCTCCGCCCAAACAGGAGACCCTACACCATTTCTGACAAATGGCAGTCCAATCTCTTCTTGAAAGTCTCAAGTGATGAAGCTTCCACAACTTCTGAAGGCAAGCTGTTCCATTGGTTGATTGTTCTCACTGTCAGAAAATTTCTCCTTATTTCTAGGTTGAATCTCTCCTTGATCAGTTTCCATCCATTATTCCTTGTCTGGCCTTCAGGTGCCTTGGAAAATAGCTTGACCCCTTCCTCTCTGTGGCAGCCACTCAAATATTGGAACACTGCTATCATGTCTCCCCTGGACATCACAGCAAACGGTTGCTTGGGGTCAGGATATCACAGGATTGGCTCCCTGGAAAACAGTCCTTTTAACTCTTCGAATGCTTGTTGACATTCAAGTGTCCAGTTTAGAGGTTGGTTGGGCTTGGGTTTGGGGTTGATCCCCTTTGTCTTTAACAGTTCCATAAGCAGCAGGGTTACCTCAGGGAACATGGCAATGAACTGCCAGTAAAAGTATGCAAACTCCAGGAAGCTTTGAAGCTGTTTCCAGTACAAGGAGGTTGCCAATCCAGTACGTCTTTAACTTTTCCTGGGTCCATCTCAATCCCCTCATTTGACACTCAGTAGCCCAGGTAGTCTAGGGAGGTCTTGTGGAACTCACACTTTGACAGTTTGGCATACACTTAGCATCTAAGAGTTTTTTCAACACTTGTCATACTAGTTTGATATATTCTTTCATTGTCTCACTGAAGATGAAAATATTGTCCAAGTAAACTAAAAACCCTTGTATAAGTGCTCATACAGCATCTTGTTAATGAGTTGCATAAACATGGTTGGGGCTCCCAGTGGCCCAAATGGCACGGCCTTAAACTGGAAGCTGCCTAATGGGCAGTTGAATGCTGTTTTCCATTCATCACCCTCTTTTATCTGTACGTGGTAGTAGGCTTCCTTAGAGGTCTAGTTTTGTAAACACCTTTCCCCTCACCAGGTAGTAGAGCATGTCCTTCATGAGGGGAAGGGGGTAGATGTTTTCTATGCATAATGCGTTTATTCCATGAAAATCAATGCAGAGCCTCACCCCCCACCCCATCTTTTTTCTCTTTAAACAGTACAAGGGCTGTGACCTTAGATTTTGCAGGCTGGATGAACCCTCTTGCTAAGTTGGCACCAATGTACTTCCTCAGTTCATCCGTCTCTTTAGGGATCATCAAATACATTTTTGACTTTGTGCAATCAGTGGGTCGATACGGGGGTAGCACATTGCACTCATCTTCACTAAAAATGCCTGCTAAGTCTTAGTATTCTTTGGGTATCCTTGGGCAACTGGGCAGTACCTCTGTGGTGGAGGCCACTCCCTCCTTCTGGTTGTGCTCAGATGGCCAGTTCTCAGTTTGCAAAAGGAGGGGTAGCAGCCTATCTTTATTTTATGATAGCCATCTTCCCGTGTAATTGTGGGGCCCATTTGTCTAGCCAGGCTAAGCCGAGGGTAAGTGCCTTAGTCATTTTCAGGGTGACTACGAATTGTATAATTTCCCAGTGTCGCTCCATTTCCAGCCTTACAGGTTCAGTGATAAAAGTCATGGGCACCCCCCCCAATTAGTGAACCATCCACTTTTTCAAATCAGATAGGGAGGCTTAACATTCCCATTTTTATCTGTAAGTTCTGCACAGTCTGCAAGCTGATAAGCAATAGGTGCAGCCAGTGTCTATTCTGGCCTCTAGGTCCCCATGGGCTCCTGTTCGGGGAACTACTATGCGGGACTTTATGGTGAAAGGGTGGATAAAACTTCATTTACCATTGGGCCCTCATTGCTACATCTGCTGGAGTTGATGTCCTCAGGAGCCAGAGTTCCCCCTTCATGGGATTGCAAAGGGGGCACCTCCACAGCTTTCCACACAAACTTTCCCTTGTCTTGTGACTTTCAAAGAGTTCTCTTTGACTTTGTTGTCACTGGTGTCCATGCTTGAGGAATCAGAGCCAGCGCTTGAGGGACCAGAGCCAGTGGCAAGGCATTCCATGGCACGGTGGCCCTGTTGGCCGCATCTGAAACACTTTATGCTGGGGACTGTTGTCGGGTGCACCTCCACTGGCGGCTTGCTGGCCAATCTGCATACCAACAGCCATTTAGGGGAGGGGTTCTGGCATGGATCTCCAGTGAGGGTGAATCTCTAAGTCCATAGTCACCACCATCCAGTACCAATCTTGGATTTGGTCTGGTACTCCCCTGAAGGTGCATGCGTGCCTAAGGTCCTGATCCAGAGCCTCTTTAAAGTAGTGGATAAAGAGTCAGTCTGGCCAGTCCCATAGTTTAGCAGTTACTCTTCTAAACTCCCACACAAATTCCTTGGGAGGCTAGCCACACTACTTCAGTCCCTTTATTCCTGCTTCAGCATCCTCTCAATTAGTGTGTCTTCAAGTTGAACTCTTAGTGACTGCACAAACTCATCCACATCTTCCAACTTGGAGGCTCCTTCACGGTGGAGTTGAGCAATCCAGTCTGCTCCCCCCCCCCCCCATATTAACTGCAATGACCAACATCATGTCCTGGTCTGACTGGTATTGAGCCCCATATCAATCGATGTGAGCCCAGATCTATTTAGGAAATAAGCCTGCTTTCCTGGGGTACATTCAAAGGTCGCCAAGAACTGTGGTGGGCAAGAACTGCAGGCAGGGCTAATGCTGCCAGGATTGGTGGGAGGGAAGGGAGCTGGCAGCCATTGGTACTGGATCCACCCCTGACCTGAGCAGAAGGCCCACCTGAGCAGGATTTGATTGGCAGGTGGCTGTACAGGGTGTGCTGGTGGGGGGGGATGAGAAGGCCTGGGTAGTCCCCTCATTCCTCCCTGGGTGCCTGGGCTCGAGTGCCCCAGGGGGCCAGGGTGTCAGCCAGCTCTGGCATCTTGCTGGGTCATCGCCCAATGGATTGGGTCCAAGGGGGAAAGCTGAATCTTGGTCCGGCCAGTGCTGAGTGGAATGAAGCCACTTTGGACTGCCATGTTCCCTTGCCCTGGGAAGTTGAACATTGGCTGGGCTAGACTCCAAGCAGGCTGGATCAGATATGGGGATGTCTGAGCGGTAGGCCCCACACTTAGCTGATCAAACTTCTTGGGTAGTCCTGCAAGCAACTGGCTTCATGATGACAGTTGGAGCCTCCATTCCCTGGACTCACTCAGCTCCAGGGGTTTCGATATCCTCCATTCAAAGGCTTCTACCATCCCTGGAGGTCCTTGGGTCATCAATGCAGGCTCCAATCCTAGCTGCACAGCTGGTCCAGTTTCTATACTCACTCAGTCCGGTCCAGTTGATTGTTCCTGCCACAGGACCAGCTCCTTGGGTTGGGCCCCACTCCGGAGTATGGCCTCTACTGCCTCTGCCTCGGTTACCGCAATAGCCAATGGATAGCATATAGTTCCACAAACATCCTCCAAAATGGATGCAGTAGCTCCCTCAGGGATCACCATTCTCTGCTCCATTTTCCCTCAGTCTTTGCACTCCCTGTTAGTCCAGGGTGTGTTTGGGGCTCAACACCCTGAACAGTGAGATCACTTTGCGAGAAGCCGCTGGAATTTTCTTAATTGGAGATTCGGGTTAATGTCAGCATTCCAAATAAACCCTCAATGCAATTCAGAACTCCGAGACAAAGTCCATCAAAGTAAGAATTTATTAGAGAAGTCATGTTGGCACATCTGGGGAAAACCCGAATCTGAATTCCCGCATTTCCCCCCCTCCATACTAAAGCTCACACCCTGCCCCATTTAGTGATCTTCACATCACATGGCCCAATCATCTCTTGTCTCAGCTGCCACCAAATTTCAGTCACTCCCCTTCAGGTGCCAGCAGCATGCCCTTGATTTCTTGTGAAAGAATGTTGTTATGGCTAAACTTCCTTCACTGCTCTCCCATTCTCACACCTGCTAAGGCAGCCCTGAAAATCTGTCCCAAGATGGATCCGGGGCTGACATTTGTGGTCCAAAAGGTGTCAAAACTGATCACTCATGTTCTTACCATGCACAGGGAATGCCTTGTGTATAAGTAAGATTGATGATACAGTTTACATATTCTCTAAATTACAAAAGAAGCCTTATGCAAAAAATCTCAATTGAGCAAAGTCACAAATGGATAGCAGAAGTAAAATATTATAGACCCATCTGGGTGATGATCAGAGCATACAGAAGACTGTAATTTGGGATATAAGTGGAGTGAATGGGTAAAAGTCTAAATTAACACAAGAAATAAAAAGTAAGAATAGATAGACAGACATAGAGATACATGATGATAGATAGATAGATAGATAGATAGATAGATAGATAGATGATAGATGACAGATAGATAGATAGATAGACGCTACATAGATAGAGATAAACAGATGAGAGAGACAGAGCGAGAGAAAGAGAGAAAGAGAGAGAGAGAGAGGGAGGGAGGGAGAGAGGGGGAGGACGGGTGGTCTATGTTGAAAAAAATCAGACATTCGGCTGGTGTAAGATCTTGATGGACATTCTGACATAATGTCATGGATATTTTGTCAAGGAGCACCACAATCAAACTGAGGGGTAGAGACAAGACCCCACTTAAAAAATGAGTCCTGGGGGATGCCATGTTGGGTACGGATCCTGTTCAGAGTTGACCAATGCTGGCGAGGAAGGTCAAAATCTGACACCTTTAGTGTAGGGTCATCTATGTAACTGCCTGTATCTGGGTGTTCAGCAGCCCATTTGGCTTTCCACTGTGTGTTGATGTCAAAATTATTAGACAGCTGTTGAGCAAGTGCCAGCGAGGGCTTCCTGGATGCCTGCCAATTGATAGATGAGAAAGAAGTGGGTTTCTCATAATTTTGTTGTACTCCTTCACTAAGGCTTCCTGCCTTCATAGAGCTAGTGACGAAATGTGGCTCAAGACAGGGAGCCAACAAGTAGGAGTAGATTTTATGCAACTGCTTATGGTCCTCACTGTATCATTTAGTCTAGCATCGATCTTGCTAGTGATGATTATAGGGTGATGATCATCACAGAGTGATGATTCTTGGATACTATGCTGTATTGAATGGCAATGGTAGAAGAAACAGTAATGCATTTTAGGGAAAATTGTGCAACTTTTTGAATGAAAATTTAATTCTTTAGAATCTAAAGTTTCGATGGTGTAAGATACTTTTGAATTGTTCTGAATAACTTCTTTGCATGTATATGCACAATTTCTCAAATTAAAATTTTAATTTACATCAATTTGATTTTATGTTTTTAATAGCAACAGCAATAGTACTTAGATTTCATATTACTTTACAGCCCTCTCTAAGTGGTTTACAGAGTCAGCATATTGCTCCCAACAATCTAGGTCCTCATTTTACCAACTTCAGAAGGATGGGAAGGCTGCAATAATGCATTGTAACCACTGCATTACCGCAGCTCAAATGATTGTGATTCTTCAATTATTTATTGAACATTGATTTCAGATGTGAACTAGATCTTGATTGATTTTTACTGCAGCAAACCAGGTTAAGGCACCAAGTTAGAAACCAGCTGAGTGACCTTGGGCCGGTCACTCTCTCTTAGCTCTAGAAAAAAGTCAAGGAAAACCACTTCCAAAAATCTTGCCAAGGAAACTGCAATGGGACTACTCTAGATAGTTGCCAGGAATTAAGTCTCATGCAAAAACATAAAATAAACACCCACACCCACACACATTTAATGAAAGCTCTAGAAAACTGGGCATCAAGAAGTGAAATTATAAATCAATAAGAAAAAGTATCATGGGCATAGGTCCATTGCACATGCAAACTCAATGCAGTTTTATCTTTAGTTTCTACCAGAAGACATTATATAATATAAAATCATACTATATAAAAATAAGACCCTACATTAAACTGAATTTTAAATGAAAGAAGAGACCCTGCAGTGGGTCTACTGGAAGCATTCAAAACAGAATTTACAAGAAGAATAACATAGTCATGGAAAAAAGTCTAACAGTGTTGTGATTTGCAAAATATGTGCCATACATATATTCATAGTCATAGGAGATCCAAAGTATATCTGTACCAAATGTAAACCAATTGAAAGACTTGAGGAAAAAGTTAAGGGTCCAAAGGAAGAAGTAAAGGGTTTAGAGAAAAGTCTAGCCACTTTGAGATTCAAACAACAAAATGAGAAAACCCAATTAAAGGAAGAAGCTTGCAACCAAATTGAACACAGTAAGGAACAATTAACTACCAGAGAAAATGAATCTTTAAGATAGACCAATGGCAACTTAGAAGAAAAAAAAAGTAAGAACATTGTCCGTGCAGTCCAACCCAGTCCAGTCCAGTCAAGCCCTATTGGAGCTAAGCAATCAATTTCATAGCCTCCCCTTGGAAGAAAGCATGCAAACATCTGGTGAAGAGACATCATCAAGTGTACCAGTGATATGAAGAAAAGTAGACCAGACTTCCCCAAGAAAAGAAAGGGATGTGTTGGGGATAGGAGATTTACTACTCAAAAGAACAAAATTAGCAATTTGTAATCTTTCTAGAGCAGGGGTTGCCAACCTTTTGGACCTCATAATTTTAAATCTCAGGGACCACTAACTGTGGGCATGGCCAAATTTGTGGGTGTGGCTTGGCAGTCATGTCACTGGCTGGGCATGGCTTGTATGTAAATATTATAAATATTTATATAAATATTGAATTTTTTATAAAAAAGAGCAACTTTTACCCAAAATCAGGCAAAGCAGGCAGGCAGATTGAGTTGCTCACAGAATCACAGAGTCATTCAGAGATCTATCTATCTGCCATTGGCCAGCTCAGTCTGTCACATAAAATTTGCTTGCAAGCAAACTCACAAAATTATCTCACAACACACCATGTATGTAAATATTGAATTTTTTATTTTAAAAAAGAGCAACTTTTACCCCAAATCAGGCAAAGCAGGCAGGCAGATTGAGTTGCTCACAGAATCATTCAGTGATTTATCTATCTGCCATCGGCTAGCTCAGTCGGTCACATAAAATTTGCTTGCTGTGAGTCTGCACTGAATAATAGAACCTTCAATCCTAAGGGAGGTTCCACAGGGAGGTTTTTCAGCAGAGCTGAAGATCTAAAGACTAGCTAGAAAGCAAAAAATCCAACCATTTCCTGCTTCCTAGCTAATCTAAATCTCTCAGCACAGCAGAACAGCTGATGGTCAGAAAAAAAAGGAAAAATAGCAATTTAGCAGGCAAGTTCGCTGGGTAAGTATTGAGTGGGCGGGGAGGGTTCCCATGGGCCATGTGGGCGGTGCAGACTTGTATTTCTGCGCAGTCTGGATTAATTGCTTTGGGGGGTGCTCTGGGGGTGAGATTTCTCTGTGGCCCACCAAAATTTTCTCACGGCCCACCAGTTGGCGACCACCGTTCTAGTGAGTATGTTTTCTCCCAGGAGCAAAAATCAAAGATTCTGAAAACATCAGGAGATTATGAGCAGCTAGCCATGAAAGCCAAAGCAATGGGAGGAAACATCCAAAGAGGGATGGATGATTCAAGAAGTAAACTGCTGGTTCAAGGAATGGTACTGTCAAGAGAATTCTGGATTCCTAGACCATGATCTACAATACCTACATGAATGGCCTCTGGCAGGGGATGGGCTACACCTTACAAGAATTGGAAAGAACATTTTTGGAAAGCAAGTGGCTCGGCTTTTCTGAAGGACTTTAAACTTGAACTGGAGAGGGAGGGAGACCAGTTTTTAGAACCTAACCTCAAGCATAAAATCTCAAGGCAATCATTAATGATGAGAAAGAAGGGTAACTCATGTACAAAATAGGAGATGTAGGAACCAAATGCAGGATCAGTCAAAAAGGACACATATACCTATACACTAACACAGCATGAGGAATAAACAGGGCAAACCTGAAGTCCTAGTGTGGGCAGATACAACACTGTTAACTTTACAAAAACCTGGTGGCATGAACTCCATGACTGGAATGTACTGCTAGCAGGATTTAAATTAGAATAATAGAGTTGGAAGGGACCTTGGAGGCCTTCTAGTCCAGCCCCCTGCTGAGGAAAGAAACCTTATACCATTTCAGACAAATGGTTGTCCAATCTCTTCTTAAAAACATCCAGTGTTGAAACATTCACAACTTCTGGAAACAAGTTGTTCTACTGATTAATTGTTCTAACTGTCAGGAAATGTCTTCTTAGTTCTAGATTGCTTCTCTCTTTGATTAGTTTCCATCCATTGTTTCTTGTCCTGCCCTCAAGTGTTCTGGAGAAAAGGTTGACTCCCTCTTCTTTGTGGCAGCCCCTGAGATATGACAACACTGCTATCATGTCACCCCTAGTCCTTCTTTTCATTAAACTAGACATACCCAATTTCAGCAACTGTTCTTTATATGTTTTAGTCTCCAGTCCCCTAATCATCTTTGTTGTTCTTCTCTGCACTTTTTCTAGAGTCTTAAGATCTTTTTTACACCATGGCGAACAAAATTGGGAGCAGTATTGCAAGTGTGGCCTTACCAAGGCTTTATAAAGTTGTACTAAAACTTCATATGATCTTGATTCTATTCCTCTGTTAATGTAGCCTAGAACTGTGTTGGTTTTTTTTGGCAGGTGTTGGGTTTTTTTTGCTGGCTCGTATTTAAGTGATTATCCACTAGGACTCCAAGATCTCTCTCACAGTTACTACTATTGAGTGAGGTACCACCTATACTGTATCTGTGCATTTGGTTTTTCTTGCCTAAATGTAGAATCTTACTTTTTTCACCATTGAGTTTCATTTTATTAGATAGCACCCAATGTTCAAGTCTGTCAAGATCCTTCTGAATCTTAAGCCTATCTTCTGGAGTGTTGGCTATTCCTGACAGCTTGATGTCATCTGCAAATTTGATGAGTTCCCCATCTATCCCCTCATCAAATCATTGGTGAAGATGTTGAAGAGTACTGGGCTTAAAACAGAGCCTTGGGATCCCCACTGCATACTTCCCTCCGTGTAAATGCAGTTCCAGGACTACTTATTGGGTGCAGTTGGTCAGCCAGTTATAAATCTATCTGGTTCTGATTTTGTCTAACCCAGATGGAATCGTAACTGGCTGACCAACCACACTCAATGAATTTGTTCAATAGAAACAGACCTAACAAAAAGGAGATGGAGTTCTTTTATATAAAAAATAAGCATGCCTCTACAGAAATGTAGAAAATGAAATATGAAAATCTTGGATGCATTTGAGTTAATATAAAAGGGAAAAAAATGACGTTGCCATGAGTATATATTACAAACCACCCAACCAAACAGAGAAAATAGATGAACTTTTTGCTAATTAGTTAACTAAAGTGTGCAGGTGTGCAGTTTTAATTACACTGACCTCAACAGGGAAATGCTGCAGCAAGTGGGAGATCAAACAGATTCCTAACAAACCTAGGAGACCCCTTCCCCTTTGGGAAGCAGACGGTTAGCTATACTGGACTTCATTTTTACTAATAGGGATAAAAAGATAGAGGGGGTTCAAGATGTGGGCACTTTGGAGGAGAGTGATTATGTCATATTGGAATTCCATATAACACAGGCACAAATAATAGAACAAAATCAAATAAGTTTCTTAGACTTTAAGAGAGCTGATTTCAAACAACTTAGAGAATGATTAGGAAGGATTCCATCAATGGAAATCTGAAAGGAGAAACAACTCAGGAAGCACTAAAAAATGAGATTATAAAAGCCCAGTCTGGAGCAATACCACTGAGAAAGAAAAATAAGAGACTCCAGATGAAATCAGCCTGGTTGCAGAAAGAGCTCTCTGATAAATCAAGAGAGAGAAAGAACAAGTATAAAAAATGGAAAGAGGGGAACATAACTAAAACAAATAGTTAACTAAGCAAATAGCTGAAATCTGCAAAGACAAAGTCAGGAAAGCTATGGTTCAGAGTGAACTACGGTATGCAACAAATGTCAAAAAAAAGAGCAATAAGTTTCAACATGTAAAAAACAAAATAGTCAAGGAAAGATACAGATTCTAATGGGAGAAGATGGCAAGGAGATGAAAGATAATGGGGAGAAAGTGGAACTGCTTATTTCATGATTTGCATCTGTTTTTAGACAAAGGAAAAAATTGTCCAACTTGTCAAAAGCAACAACCCAGCCCCATGGTTGATGTATCAACCATATTCCAGTCCCAAACCTGGATAAATGGGGAAGGTTAGGGAAAGCACTGGCGAACTATCCTGTAAAAAAAATCACCAGAACACTTAATGGCAATAAATCAACATGACTCAGATATGGATACCAACAGTGGACCCTACAGGCTGGAGGGTAGCCTGCAAGCTACTGGAGAAGAAGAACAACTAGCTTTTAGTAATCAGGGGTTTATGATGATGTTGGAGGAAAGTCTTTGGAAAACCCAACAATTTATGGTGCCCATGACAGAAGAGGTCATCTATGCTGTACAAAGTTATATCAAATTGGAATGTGGAATGTTAGAGGAATGTCCCTTAGGAAGCCTGAGGGAAATGTAAATGTAAAAAGAGAAATATTTCGGGTATTATATATATGCATCATGTTTTATATTATTGTATATAAACAAGTTTCTTCTATAAATGAATCCTGATACTAAATTATTTACTTGTGTGCTGGCTGGATTAGGGCAAACTCTGACACCACTAAAGAGAGAAAATGGCAAGGAAGTAACAGGCAGCAAAGAGAAAGCAGAGTTGCTTAACTCATTCTTCACAGTGGTCTTCATGCAAAAAGAAACAATTGTCCAATCTACTAAAACTATATCTGTAAAAGGAAAACTAGAAATAAAAATTAAAATAAGCAAAAAAAAATGGTAAGCGAACACCTGTCTGATCTTGATGAATATAGATCACCAGGACCTGACGGATTACATCCCAGAGATCTAAAGGAGCTGGTAGATTTATCTCAGAACCACTGTACCACATCTTCCCAAACTCCTGGAGCACTGGGGAACTACCAGAGGACTGGAAAAGAGCTGATGTGGTTCCCATCTTCAAAAAAGGGGGAAAAAACCAGACCCAGGAAACTACAGATCAATCAGTCTACCATCAATACCTGGGAAGATACTGGAAAAGATAATTTAAAAAAACCCACAGATCTGCCAACATCTAGAAATGAGTAAAGTAATAACTAGAAGTCAACATGAGTTTGTTAAAAATAGATCATGCCAAACCAATCTTATTTCATTCTTCAACATAGTGATTAAATTAGTAGACCAGAGAAATACTGTGGACATAATATACTTAAACTTCAGCAAGGCATTTGACAAAGTAGACCACAACCTATTTCTTGGTAAGCTAGAAAAAAGTAGATAGATAGAATCATCTCCAGATGGATTTGCAACTGGCTGACAAACCATATTCAATGAGTAGTCCTTAATGGTACTACATCTACATGGAGGGAAGTAAGCAGTGGGGTACCACAAGATTCCCTCCTAGGCCCAGCACTCTTCAATATCTTCATAAACCAATATCTTCAATATCTTCATCTAGAAATAGCTAACATCCTAATGATAGACCCAAGATCCAGATGGAACACTGGGTCCTATCTAACAAAAGGAAATTCAATGTAGAGAAAAGTAAAGTCCTACACTTAGGGAAAAAAATGAAAAGTACACATATAGACTGGGTGAAAACAAGCTTAATAGCAGTAAACTGTGAGAGGGATCTTGAATCTTAGTGGACAACCAGCTAAATATGAACCAGCAGTGTTCAGCGGCAGCCAAAAAAGCCAATGCAATCGTAAGTTTCATTAATAGAGGGATACAATCAAGATCAAGTGAGGTACTAATATCACTCTATAAAGCTTTAGCAAGACCACACCTAGAGTACTGCATCCAGATTTGGTCACCACACTATAAAAAGATGTTGAGAAGAACATGACAACCAGGATGATTAGGGGACTGCACACTAAAACATATGAAGAACGGTTACAGGAACTGGGCCTGGCTTAGTCTAGTGAAGAGAAGGACCAGGGGAGACATGATAGTGGTCTTCCAATATTTGAGGGGCTGACACAGAGAGGAGGGGGTCAAGCTATTTTTAAGGCACCTGTAGGCCAGACAAGGACTAAGGATAGAAACTGATCAAGGAGAGATTCAGCTTAGAAATAAGGATAATTTTTCTGACAGTGAGAATAATCAACCAATGGAACAGCTTGCCTTTGGAAGTTGTGGGAGCTTCATTACTTGAGACTTGCAAGAAGAGATTGGACTGTCATTTGTCAGAAATGGTGTAGGATCTCCTGCTTGGGTGGGGGTTGGACTAGATGACCTACAAGGTCTCTTTCAATTCTGTTAAGCTATATCTGAGGATGGGTTTAACAATTCAGTACATTCTGCTGAAAGCAAAGCACAACCCATCAGAGGTGGTATTCAGCAGGTTCTGACCAGTTCTGGAGAACCGGTAGCGGAAATGTTGAGTAGTTCGAAGAACCAGCAAATCCCACCTCTGACTGGAGATTTTACAGTATCCTTCCCCTGCCATGCCCACCAAGCCACGTCCCCAGAACCGGTAGTAAAAATTTTTGAATCCCACCACTGTAACCCATGCTCTTGGTTGGACATTTGATTTATGTCTGCAGTTTCTCAAAGTGACTCAAGGTAAAACTACACTTAACACAAAGTCAGGGGATTAAAAAAATAATAATGCTGTGCATAGTGCCCCCCTCCCAAAATTCTCACCACAATCTCAGGTTTTACAGATACAGGAATATCTATGCATTTCCTTGGCCTGTAGGCAGGAGGAGGGGGGGGGCTCTCTGTCTCCTTACTTCCCTCCCTCCTGACATTCTGATCGATTGGGCAGCAGCACACCTCAACTGTCACACATTGTTACTTTGTCTGGTGGGCTGTGAATCAGCCAGCGATCCTGCACAGCATTCCAACATCCTGGCTGGAGAAACCTGGCTTGTTAGATACGGCCCTCAGACTTGATTTGTTTTGTTTTTCTTGTTAACCAACTGCAACCTTTCTGTTGAATGCCTGATAGCAGTGCTTCTTTTCAGAGGAACATCAGAGGAGTACATAGACAGGCAGTTGACTGTGATAATGACAGCTACTAAATAATTTACTTTTAATATAGGTATTATTACAGTTATTACGGTTCATTGTCTGACATGCCCTTCTTGAATATGCATTGCTTTTATCAGCCATGACAGAAATATAGCAATTTCAGATACTCTTGCATGGGCCCTGTGTCACCACAGTTCTGTCGAGAGGGAGCTAAAAATCATGTGCTTCCATTTGACATGTTCAGTTTCTCTTGTCTGGCTTCAGAAGCTGGGTGTTGCACTGTAAGCTAGCAGGTTTGCAGAGAAGAAGGTGCGTTACTAAAATACTTTCATCTGCCCATATATTCAAGTTATGTACAGAATGTTAGACGTTACAGAACTCTTTATTTTTAAGAAAACCACCACTAATCCAGTTGCTACATGGGATGCTACTACTCACTGCTTTTAGGAGGAGGATAAGGTTCTTTTGAAAACTGGGATATGTGTGTGCGCATGTGTGCATGTGCACATTAATTAAGAACCTGTTTTTTGTAAAAATTGAGCAGGTCATTATGACGGAGTAGCTTCAATGCCAAACAGTTTTAGGATGTTCGCGTAACACTTTCAGCAAAGCACTTTTTAAGGGAAAGCAAATTGGGGGACACTGTGTATGCCTGCCCATTTATGGAGAGAGATAAAATCTTATCATTCCTTTCATTGTTTTTTTTCTCTTGCTAAGGCATATTAAATAGATTTAGGTTAGGACTGTCATAGATTTGGGAAGAAAGAAACCTCTTTTCTGCTATTTGACTCCAATATTTTAGCAGCTTGTCCCGTTTATTATACTTGCAAACAAAATGAATACAAATCAATCTATGTATTTAATCATCTATATCATCAAGACTGCAACAATTCCCAGTTATCTCAGCCAGCAAGATGGTGAAAGGGGTTAGAAACTGCTTTCAGCCTACTTTTCTTACCTAGCAAGATGATTTAAATTTTCTTTCCATCTTTGAAAATACGACGTACTGTTTGTCATTTCATAAGTATTCTCTTTATTCCATACATGGCATTCCTAAAAAAATGTTCTACAGTGTTGGGGGCAAAACCAAACAATATGCCTTCCCAATTCAATATATTCCTCAATACATTCCTAAAAGAGAAGAGAATTCTTTTAATTGTGATTTTTGAGACAGTTATCACTTAATCACTGGCTCATACTTGATAATCCAAATGGAAATTTCATCATTTGATTTGCTGAAGTAAAGACATATTATGTCTGTAGTATTCCGGCAATCTATGTCAGGTTCTCCCTAATCCATAAAGAAGATGCAATTAGACTGCCAAGATTTATTCCTGACAATTCGATGCTAGCCTCCCCTAATAGGTTTGCATGGTGCTTACATATTGTTTACTTTCACCATTTGCTTTAGACCAGGCTTGTCCAACCCGCGGCCCACGGGCTGCATGCGGCCCAGGTTGCCTCGTAATGCGGCCCAGTGCCCACCCCAACCTTCTGGCAAGAGCCAGCGAGGAGGAGGAGGAGAGGCAGGCGCGAGGCGGGGTGAGGCGAGCGCCACGCCAAGCAGCAACAGAAAAGGCGGCCGCCGCCTTTGCTGCTTTTGCCCCACCACCGCCCACGCCGTCGCCGCTTCTGCCCCCGCCGCCCCCCCCGCAAAATTTGGCCGGAAAATTAATAAAAAATAAATAATTTTTAATAAATAATTAATAATAAATAATAAAAATAATTTATAATGTATTATATAATTTTATAATATAATTATTTTATAATAATTTATTATATGCGGCCCAAACCAAATTTTCATCTTCTAATGTGGCCCAGGGAAGGTGAAAGTTTGGACACCCCTGCTTTAGACTCTTCCAAGACTTCAGTGCAAACTAGTCAATCTCCTTTCTCCCCTGTTAGGGACAAGATTATCCTTCAACTACTTTATCTGTTCTCCAGGATTTTTCAAAAGAGAATGGAGAGATGGTCAGCCAGGCTATCAAGTGCAATACATTGGAGTTCTGAACTTAAAGTATGCTGCAGATTTTAAAAAGACCAATTACCAATGATACATTTCAGCCTTGGAAACAGAATTGATTATAATGTTTTGCCAAAGTTTTGCTATATGTTAGTGGCTGCTTACAGTCTTAAATTGCCTGGGAAAATACACACTTACATGAAAAGCATTATACTTATAGCACAAACATTTGTTAATATAATTGACTGAAACCTTTTAATGGAGACTTAGCAAGGGAGCAGATGTTTGATATTTCTAAAACAAATGTTCTCATAATTAATTGGTCATTAGTGTTTGACAAGGTTATTAAGACAGCTATTAGCTAGAAGATGGGAGAGTTTGTTGCAACAATCAAAACTAGATTTTATTATACTCATCTGAAAACAACAGCTCTTCATACTAAACACAATAAAACATACAGATGTTCCATTTGTCACACTACAGGTAGGATGGGCATTTTTCGTACTGAAAGCTAATCTATATTTTTTCCATGTTATATCAACACTTATGAAATATTTTGTTAATTTATTTTTGATTTTGATTCAAAATACTTAGTTATGTAGTTTATACTGGCTATTTGTCTATTTCATTTCAGAATAATAAATATGACTTATTTATGTACTATCTGTAAGATGAGTAAATTATGTTTCAGCAGGTAGACAGTGGGGATATAAATTATATGAATGATACTAAACCACACAAAATTAGAATGTGTTGACCACCACTACCACAAGATGTGTCTTTGATTACTACATGCAAATAGCTAGCAACAAAAGATATATGCAGCTTACAACTGCTTTTGGTTGAAAAAAATCTGGAAGTTGTTATTTTTCTTTCTGTTTTCAAACTTAAGATGAAAAAGCAGGGATGTATTATATGTAAACATAGAAATCAGAATGTGTCTATCCTGCTGAGCTGCACTTGAAGATAAACTGCATCCCTTGAGACATTCTCTCTTAGGTAGACTGCATTGATCAAGTCCTGTTTAAAATTGCACATTCATGTTTGGGTAACTTTATGGCAGAATATTTAGTTAAGATTTCTTCTTCTGAGCACTGAAATGCTTGCCTTATGCCAGCAGCCTGTATATGATGACAGGAGCCATTTTTCTGATAAGCCTCGCCATGACAATTCTGGTTAGAATATAAACCTAGAGATTACATTTTTGACTTGATCAGCAAGAACAAGTATAAAATATACTAAAATATATATTTATATGAATAAAAAAGAATGCCAAGAAGCCATTTGAATACAATTCCCACCATTATTACTACCAATGGAATCATGTTGTGGCTATTTCCACAAAATTACAAACTCATTCTAATTAGTTTAACTTTAATCTCATTATTGATAATTCAAACTTTGGACTGGGAGAAAACATGTTGTTAAAAGAGTCCTGTTTTAAAACAAAAGCTGAGATCAAACAACCCTATCCATCCTACTGACTAATTTTGCAAAAGTACTTAATTTTGCTGGGAAAAGCAGTGCCAGTTCCCTGACTATGGGAGGTGAGGTGAGGTGGATACTGAGCCTGGTAGGTGCTGCTTTTCTGTGGCAAGTCCTGGTCCTCTGGAATAGATTCCCACTGAAAGTTATATTAGTTCACTTTAACCATCTTCCAAAAACAATTGACACTATACCTGAGAGTATTGGGCACTATGGATTGTCTGTTTCATTTCCCCTTCTATTGTTGGAGAAATGAAGCCGAATGGGGGATATTATATTTTATTAAACAGCTCACTGAGTAAGAGAAGAAAATCAGAATAGGGTTGGAAGGGATCTTGAAGTTCTTCTAGTCCAACCCCCTGCTCAAACAGGAGACCCTAGACTCATTTCAGACAAGTGGCTGTTCAATTTTTTCTTTAAAATTTTCCGTGATGAAGCACCCACAGCATTCTGATGGCACATCTGAAGTATATATGCCCATGACTAATAGTGTTCTGCAGCTACTTCCAGGGGGTTTATTGGGCTCCCCAACCTACCAAACTTTTTTTTCTTCAAGATGTTTGAAAAATAGCTGAATGGGCCAAAATCATATTCCAAAATCAAGAACCAAACTGTGGTATCAACTTCATTTACAAATGTTTCTGAGCACCAGAAACATAGGAATGAGATTGGATATTAAAGAGCATGATCACTGTGGGTGTGTATTGAGATTCCACCTCTCCATGCTACTACTGTTCTGACTGTTTCAAACACATCCAGGATGGAGGCTCTTTTGTGAGGACACCCTAACAAGCCATCCAAATTCCAAATGTGCTCATTGTCTATGTTCTAGCTGAAGGAATTCCAGTACAGTGATACCTTGGTACTCAACTGTTTTGAAACTCTTCAAATTTGATATTCAATGCATTTTGTAAACATTTTTTCCAGGTTCTCATCATACGTTTGGTACTCAATGCACAAGCTAGAACTTATCAGGGTTCCTTATGACTCACTACATTAATCCTTAGGAGAGAAATTTGTTTGGTACTCATTGTACCTCCTAGAACCAATTTATGATGAGTACTGAGATACCATTGTAGTTCTCAAAACATTTTTTCCTGTTGAATACAGTTGTTTGATTTCTACCAATCTCTGTTCAACTACTCCTTTTTCCTTAGGTAAATAATTGTGCATACATTGGCCATGAACTAAACTAATTTTTCAGTTTGTTCCTCATATTTGTAGAAAGTTATTAGTTTCCTTCACAGATTGGGCAATCCTGTTACAGTATTCTTAATTTATATTGTAGAATCTTGCTCTGTGTTGCCAGAACTATAAAATGAAAAGAGGAATTGTAAATTCACAGTTGCCACTTTGGTGTGTCATGCTAAAAACACATCTTTGAAATGTATAAAATTTCTCTCTTTTTTCTTATTTTATTATTGCCTAGAAATACCGGAGACTCAATTATTGCTTTATGACTGGGCTTCTTTGAGACAACCCGTCCCTCTGCCTGACATAAAATTTCCTCTTGTCCACTCCTCCAACTAAAATGGCCAGAGGTGCAGAGGTTGACCTCTTTGTGAAAATCTAGAAGGGTAGTTAGCACAAAGCAACCCTCAAACTTTTCCCAATGCAAGTTATAAGCTCATGTAAGTCTATAACAGTGGTCCATGAGAAAATTTTGGTGTCCCGCAGAGAAATGTCCCCACAAAGAAATGTCCCCACAAAGCACCCCCCAAAGCAATTAATTCAGGCTTAACCCACCCGCTGGCTCCCACCCTTTGGCTGAGCGCAAACCTGCAAAAATCAGCACAGCCTTCACCGCCCAGGACAAGGTAATGGTGCTGTTGCAGCAAGAGAGGGCTGGCGGCACAGGCATGCTGAAGCGGCAATGGAGATGGCTGGAAAGTGCAGGAGTGCCAGACTACTTGCATTTGTGCGGCACTCCCACACCTTCCAGTTTGCCTCTCCTGGCCTGGGCTCTTCCTCTATGGCCACGGACTGTAGGGACGGCCCAGGGCAGGAAAAGTACTGGCTGGTGATGGTGGGAGTGGGCAAGTCTGTGCTCACTATCCAATTCAGAGGTCCGGAATGGGGCATCGGCATCAGTTTTCTCGTCCCTGTCGGCGCTCTGCTCTGCTGCCCCCCCCCCCATGGCCCCAGCCATCGCTGCCCAGGGAAAGCACAGGAAAAGCGAGCAGAAGCATAGCTCTCACTGGGGCAAAAGAACTCAGATCGAAGAAGGCACAGGCAAGAGAAAACAGAAGCTGCCGCCTTTGAAAAGTGCCGTTTTCTGTTGCCTGCGCCTTCCGATCTCCGCTCTTTCCCCCAGCAGGAGCAATTTCTGCTTGCTTTCTTTTCCTGGGAGTGGGAGGGCAGCAGAGAGATCAGGGCTGCTCTCCCCCGCCTCAGCAAGCCAGGCCTGGAGGAATGCAAAGAATTGAGGGCGAGCGCCCGGAGGAAGGTGTTTGGAAATGCCAACACACATTTCCAGCGGGCTCTCCTCTGTCCTGAAGTTGGATTGAGTGATGGGAAGGGAGCAGGGGGAAGGGTAGGAGGGAAGGAGAAGCCCAGCTGGCTTTCCTTTGGCATGGGGTGCGGGGGAGGGGGGGGAGAGACCAAATGCACAGACCAAAAGAGCGCCGAGGAAGATGGGTTCCTAATAACTAGCCTGTTTGTGCAGGCGAGAGCTCCAGCTTTTCTGGGCTCAACACCCTGCCTTCAGCCTCCACACAGGGAGGGATCCTTCTCTGCTTGGAAGCGGTGGGAGAAACCAGGAGCTTAGCCTCGGGGAGTCCTCTTGTGTGGAGGCCAAAGGGAGGGTGTTGCCTGGTTATTAGGAGCCCATCTTCGTCAGCACTTCCAGCCCGGCCCTCCTTCCCTCCCCCAACTCCATGCAGCCACACCTGGCGAAGGAGGGAGACATGCTTTTCTTCCATTTGAGGGGGAGCCAGTTCCTCCCCATCCAGATCTTCCAAGCTTCCAGGCACCATGTGGCTTCTTAAATCCTCCCTGTCCCCCCCCCCCCGCAAGGATGAGAGAGGCCCGTCCTTTCCCTTTGCTCTGCCCACAGTTATGATTAAACACTTACGATTTTGTTATAATTAAATAAGCATTTTTATTATATATATATATATATATATATATATATATATATATTATATATATATATATAATTATTTTTAAATATTAAATTTATATTTAATATAAACATAATTTTTATATTAAATATATTATCTTTTTTTAAAAAAATCGTATTAGTGGTCCTTGGGATTTAAAAGTATGAGTTTGGTGGTCCCTGAGGTCGAAAAGGTTGGTGACCCCTGGTCTATAAGATACTTTTCTTTGGATTATTTTATTTTGGAATCTATTTATAAGTAGATTTTTGTCCATAATTGGAATATTTTCACTGAAATATTCTTAATAAGCATGCAAGTCAGAAGCTGTCATATGTGGAAAGATTTATTTCAAAATGTTATTTTACTGGATAAATAATTTCACTAATCAACAACCCAGTTCATTTCTCCCAGATGTAGAATGTCAATTTCCACTGATTACTTAGTCTGATGAGTTTTTGTCCACTGATATTTCAGCTTAATTCATATGCAAGTTTCTTTGTGAGGAAGTGTCAGTCTTACAAGGTAGACAGAAAACATGATCAGAGAGCTAATTCTACTTTATTACAAGGTTGCCTTAATCGAATCTTGCAGATCTGAGCATACCTGGGTCTCCCCACCCTCTTTGCAACCCTCAAACTAGGGAAGGTCTCTTCTGAGCTTCTTCCACTGCAAGAATTTCTCAGTTACTCCTTTAGTTGTGTCCCCTTTGTCCTGTCTCTCAAGGCCATTCCCACATATCATTACTGGAAGGATTCTTTATATAGCTCGGGCAATTTGTGCTGTAGTATCTTAAATTGCAAACTGAAGTGGATTTATTATTTTGAAAGGTGATTACTTATCCTATATGGAGAACCATTTCATGTGAACAAATTGCAACATCAAAACAACAGTATTCAGCCATGCTTTTATGGAGTTACAGTTATGCAAATAGCATATATGAGTTCACACATTCAAACTTTCATGACAAGATCTTCATAGCAATGTTCACAACAATCCAACCAATAGTGTTTAGTAATTCTCTAATAATAATGGGAAGGGGTGAACAATTTCCGCTAGAACTGACCATCAGAGCTGACTGGAAATTTGAAGAAGGTATTTGAAATATCCTAAAGCAGATAATTTTTTCATACACATAAGAATTCCCAGTTATTCCATATTATGACCTGTGTGAGAAAGAGAAAATATGGTTCTTTTCCAATTTTCATTTATTGTAATAAAATATGTTTAGTTGTCTTACTGAAATTTTATTTTATCAAAATATTTTTTATTTATTAAATTATTTTCATCCCCCTGAAATGTTTTTTTTTGGATTTCATATAGGAGTAGTACATGGTTTGCAATGCACTGTGCTTTGGAAGTACTTTTCACATTTCTCAATGACAGAACCATGTTAGTAAGAGCTGCAGCAACTTGGAGTAAGTTTGCTTAAGAAATGAAGAAGACAAAATCACCCT
Source organism: Notechis scutatus (assembly GCF_049901735.1). Taxonomy (NCBI): domain Eukaryota; kingdom Metazoa; phylum Chordata; class Lepidosauria; order Squamata; family Elapidae; genus Notechis; species Notechis scutatus. Next base: position 164,650,584 of record NC_142009.1, read on the forward strand.
TCCCCAGTGATTTTACTGACAAGGAACAGCAGGGGAACAAAGCAATCTGGAATAAGAATGCCTTGGAATTATAATTTCTCTTACAATCTTTTTAGCCTCTTAACTAAATTTGCCTAGATTGTGCCCACAATGTGCAAATTACTGATTATGAATATTTTTCTGCAATGACATGAGTAAAATAGCAGTTTTCTTCTTTATTATCCTGATGGAAGGAGCAAAGAGCCATAACAAATAATCTTTAAAATAATATATAATTGATAGTAAATACCAAGAGTCATTAAATCTAAAATATGTCTTTATATGGAGAACAAAATGAGGAATGTTAGGGCCATATTGGTAGCATCACTAAAAAATTTCATTCAAGCTTTGGAATGGAAATCTTGGAGAACTATGCTTAAAGAACCCTTGAGCAAAAATCATTTTGGGCAGGAATTCAGATGAAAGCATACATGACAGATGACTGTCCATTTTGTTTGAATACTTCAGTGAAGGCAAATTTGTTTTCCTATAAATTAATCCCTTATTGCTACTCTGACATGACAGAGAATCATTTCACTTTCCTCATGTGACATCCATTCGGATATTTGAAGAATACTGTCACAGTGTCACATTCTCCCTGAGTGTTTTTTAGACTAAACATTCTAATTCCTTCAAACTCTTCTCACGGGACTTGACATCTAACCCCTTGATCATATTCCTTGGTTATTTCTAAGCATATTCCATGTTGCCTGAATTCTTCCAAAAGCCTAGTGTCTATAACTTAAGATAGTATTTGGGATCTGGTTAATGAAAATAAAATGGAGCAACTTTCTTTCATAATTTTAAAACTATATTTCTGTTACAGTATGTAGTCTAATATTACATTTGCCTTTTTTGAAGCAATGTCACATTGCAGACACTTAGCTTATTATTAATCAAATATTTTCAGAAATATTATTACTAGGCCAGACATCCCTTGTTGCACATTATATATTTTGTTTGCTTCATTGAACAACTTTGCATTTCTTTCACTAAGTTTCAGTAAGCCAAACAGCTAAAGTGGTGTCTATATTATATACCTGTGATGCAAGAAACAAGAAGTCTAATATATATTTTTAGAAGAAATATTTGGACTGACATACTTCTTTGAGCTAATTCATAGCTCTGGGCTTTATTTCATCCAAGGATTTTGAACAGAAAAGTATACACTTAAACATTAGTTTAAATGGAAACCCTATAACCGTATACCTATGAAGTAAGATTGGTAACTGTGTTTCCTTTTCATATCCTATTTTTCTCTGACCTATCCATTAACTAGTATGGCAGATCACCAACTATTTACAGAAATTACAACTAATGTTATAATGAGGTTGGGGGGAGTCTATGTAAAACCTGATTAATCCAGCATTGAACACTGTCTGTACATAATCAACTGTACATAATCAACCAAGTGATTACATCAATAAACATTTTTTGGTCTTACCTTAAACTCCTCTAGGATTTTGTAACTTTTCCCATGGTATTCACAAAAGTTCTTCACTTCTTTGCATTCTGGACAACATCCATTGTGTTCTACTTTAGTACACTTTGGGTGGATTTTGGGGCATTCTGGTTGGTCACAAATAGGCCCATCCTCGGTACAAATACATGGACAGTTGGAATGCCCAGGGAAAAAACGCTCCCCAAGTTTGTATACAAAACCACTGTCATCTACACATCCTTTCCCCCGATAGTCATCAAAAATCAGATTATTATCATTATTTGAAATCTGGTCACCTTCATCAGCAGGGTAGTCTTCATGATTGAAAGCAGCTGGAGTGACCAAAGAAGGAATTAGCAACAGAAATATGTAGGCTTCATGAATATGAAGAGCCATTCCCCCTCCTGAGCTTCTGAGTATGGTGCTTATATCAGATATGTATGGATGCTTCCATGGAGAGGCCAATGTGATACACTGAAAACATATATATAAAAAAGAAATTGAAACATGTTTTTCTCCCCTCAAAAATGCATTTTCCCCTACTCCTTTGTGCCTTCCACCTGCCAGGCTTTAGCTCATTAGAAATCCTGTCTTCTATCAATTCTTAAAATGGCAAAGTAAACCAGTCCATATTTCCATCCTGACTCTAGTAATAACAAACAGGAAAACATGCACGTAACCTGAATAGTCTTCAAGTTGCACAGGCTCTTTTCTGTTGCAAGGAAATCTTAATTCATCTTGATTTCAATGGCATATGCTCTGTGCATTTCAATATTTTAGTTTAAAAGTAAAATAGAACAGTATTCTCACCAAATTAAAGAAATAATGCAAAACATTTCCTTGCCATGTTTTTGATTCAAGCTTTTCTTCATATGATACATTGTTATAAATAGAAAAGTATGAGAAAATGTTATTCACATTTGGTCATTTTGCCTGTTAGTTAAAAAAGATGAAAATAACATTTTTACATCTTTACATTTTATCTAATTACCATGTTGAATATTTATATTGTAAACAATTGCAAATCAAACTTATTTTATTGGATAGCTTGCACATTTATCAGTACAGACATAGTTCTTTTTGCTTTTACTAAATTGCTGTAAATGATACTTTTAAGGATGGGACAAAGCAAAGATATTGCTTCCAACCCAGCTTAAGTGTCCAACACCATTCAAAATATGTATTTTCATGAAAAATAAAATGAAAAGAGCATTTGCATTTTAAAGATCCTTTACAATCAAATTATATTTAAGATACTAGGAGGTTTAATTACTTAAGATTGCTTAATTTTTATACTGTATATTGTAATCTGTCCTTAAAACAGGTTCATCCTGGCTTTTTCTTAGTAAGACCTCCATTGTGCTCTCCTGAAGATTGACGTCACATCAAGATCCAGTAGTAGTTGCCCATATATATATCTGTGCTTATACTTGTAGCTACCAGCTGTTTTTCTCCTGCTTTTACATTTTCGGTCTCTTTTTTAGGTTTCAGAAATGGCATTTCATCAAATTATTACAAATGTGATACCTTACTCACCATATGCAGTTCAAAGCCAGTAGGTGAATAGGATTTCTCAGTAGGCCATGTCACTTCATTTTCTTATACATCCATATGTGCATGGAGAACCAATAATTCACACCACATGTTTCATTTGAAATTGCAGAAAGCCTTGTTGCTTTGTTAAACATTACTTCTATTCTCCTGTTTTCCTGTTGATTATAGTCAATAATGTACCCCTCACATTGGTACATTACTCTTACTCTGGTACAGCTCCTCTAACCAAAGATTTGAAGATTGATATGGTAGGATTCCCTCTTTTTTATGAATTTGGACAGTAAAATATCTTATGATGAAATAATTTCTAACAAAATTTATAATAAAATGCTCTATTGTCAAGTGATGTTTTGATTCATTGCATATGAAACATGCAACTGCAAATTAAACAATAGCCTAGCCTATTCTGCTTGTCTGATACTATGGGATCAAATGGATTAGTAATTAATATTATACCAGTGTGCAGATTCCAATAGCAATAGAATTATGGTTTTCATACAAATAAATGCAAAATGTATATATATTATTTATATATTTATGTTGATTTATATATTATTTCACTGCCCAACAGAAATGACTCAGAGAATAGGCAATCTTTGTATATTACAGAACTAGTAAAATAATTTGGTTAACAAAGTAGGCTCTTGAAATGCTTCTATAAAGAAGGACTATGCATTTCAAAAGCTTGCTGTCTCATTGCTTATGCTCTAGGACATGATTTTACTACAATGGAAAATTTTACTGCAATTATGGGAGCCTTTCTTACAATCACAGTATTTTATTCCTGGATGATATAAAAATGTTTAGCTTGCCTTTCAGCTCTGAATAGACAGTCACTTGCATTCTACAGGTAGGCTTTAGTCTGCCATACTTAAAGCTGAGGAAACTTACATTTTTTAGTGAATTCAAAAGAAGCTATTTATTATAAGGACAGCAGGATTCAATCAATTTTGTCAGACATCTGGGCAAAGGCAAAATCCATTTCAGAAAGTGGTACAAGGTTTCACTGCAGTAATTGATCATCCTAAATATTTTGCTTACAATTTATACATATTTATTTTGATGCAGAGAAAAATGGGATGATAAGGAAGTCCCTTGATTAAAAATCAAACCAAAAACATATATTATTTACATTTATTTGGTTTTTGAAAGGAGATATTAAGGTACTATTAAATATTTGGGAAATCAACATCATTTTCTCTTAAAAATGGGTACTTACCTACTCAGAGTGAATGGTAGGAAGAGTCACAAACCACAATGGATTTGTACTTCAGCAATATAGTAGGGAAAAAAAACTCTTCTTAATTATATTTGTGCGGGAGTATTATGAAAATTTTTTTTGTTTCTAAAGCCTCCCATGTCATAGAAGAACCACAGCATATCCCCAAGAGATGTAAGCTTTAGCCAACTGTTCAAAATTCAAAGCAATCAGTCATAAAAGGGTCCAAAGATGAGACTGCTTTATACAAAATAAGAGTCCAAAACAAAACAATAAAAACAAAAAATAAAAGAATCATCATTCCAGGATTTTACAAAATCTATTTCCTTGGTTGCAGTCTTCAGGTCCATCAAAAATAAAATTTAAAAAATCCCACTAAATCACTATATATATATCAGCAAGAAGGCACACAAGGGTGGAGAATATGCTATGCTTCCAGTCCCAGAAACAGCACCAGCATGCTAGAGCTCAGAGCCAATCCAGACTGAAATGCAGTCAGCAGCACCATCATGCTATGCTGCTTTCTAGAGGCTCTTCCCCAAATAAGCAGTGGGGTTCTTGTGGCTCTTAATCACAATAACAACTTTCAGCAAGATTCAGTATCCTGGATAGCAGCAGCCCAGCATCTATTCCTCCGGAGGGCATTCCATCAAGCAGTTGGAAATCTTCAGCACCACAGACAGCAGCCTGTGACTCTCATTTTGCATCATGCAGGCAGAACGTGCCGCTCCTCTGAGCAGCAAACTCCCCCCCCCCCTCGCCTTCACCCCAGTCCGATGCATTTGCTCACTGGCATTAGATTGATCCTTAGGCACTTTTCTTAAGGAAAAGGTATTTTATAAAATGCCTCCTAAATGTTATATCTACATCTGATGATCACCTTCATTGAAAAAAATCTGCTTATTTTCAAGGCACTAGGAATCAGACTGCAGGACTACGTTACAGGAAGTGGAAGTAGGTAGACTGAAGCTTTCTGCATTTACTGAATGATTTGGCAAAGGTAACAACCAAGGCATTGGTCTGATTATTGCCTTGTTAATGCAGAATTCTCTCCCCCGAAAATTACCACATTTGCTACATGTGAGTCTCAGTGTGTTTGAATATGCATGCATATTTTTAAAATGTTATATGGAGAAATATTAAGCTCCTACCCACCCCCCAAAAAATTTCTTCGCAGAAACTGTAGTAAGTTATATATTTTATTATTTTCACAAAATGAGACAGTCAGTTGTAGTTTTCACTATAATAACTTGAAAAGGGGTGGGGTAGGGGCTCTCTGCAGTTCATGTTTTCTGTCATTAGATGTCAATATAAAGCTATTTCTTCAGAAAAATGGCAAATTGTATATATACTTTAATACATATTTAAAGCCATGAAGAAAGATACAAGAAAAATAAAGTTTGGAATATTGTTTTCATTTAAGTAAAAATATAGATATTTTATTTAATGTAAAATGGAATTGTTTATTTCAGATGTTTATTTCAGATGAGGGCATTATAAGCCACCCTCAGTGCTATGATATTTCTCTAAATAGTGGTCTCAATTCCAAATACGAATAGTGCCATCAGAACCACCTGAAATTAAATGTTCTGCCATATGATCAAATATTACACTCTGAACTTTATCTTCATGGCCCAATAAGCTGGCAAGATGTCCCGATTTGAGTTCCAAAGTCTTAACGGTTCCATCATTGCTTGCAACAGCTACAATATGACCTGTAATATAAAGTAAAAAGGTTTAAAAAATGGAAAAGCAACTCTGTCAGTGAAGTGCTCGAGATAAAACAAAAGTCTTAATTTGCAACTTTCTGTATATAATGATGATCTCAGGTAACTCTGTGCTTTATTTTTTAAAAAGGCAAGTCAAACCAGTATTAGGGGAGACTGGGGGAGGAATTCTGCCTGGAAAGTACTTTGCTGATATTTTGAGTGATTTTGTTAAAATCTGCCTTAGTATTTTATTTGATGAGCACTAATGATGTAATGATTCTCCATTTGTCTTAAAAGTTAGTTTCAGACAATAATAATGAGGATCTTCTGCTTTATTGCATGAATTTCAAACTATGAGTTAGTTCTGAAAAGTTCTATCTGAATCCTCATGTCCCCGTACCAGTTAAACAAAAGCAGTAAATTTTCATCCTTGTATTTGAAATACATATCATTTGTATGCTGATTATGCTTAGCTTTATTTCTTGGAATAATCTAGAATGTGTTGAAACACTATTTACAAAAATGGTGAACAACTGTCTGGAGTTGTAACAGGATTGATGAAGGTCAACAAAATGAAGATAAACTTGGACAAGATGGAGGCACTCTAAATAAATAATTCTACTTCAAGGTATCACCAACACAATCAATTTGCTCTTCCTCTTAAGAAATTCCTTCTAGCAATCAGTCAGAATCTGCTGTTCTGTAACCTGTCCTGCACTTGGGAGTAATAAGGAAAGAATAGGATTTGGCTGTCTTCTATGCATAATTTTTGAAGTATTTGAAGTATACTATCAGACAATTTTGTCTTTTAATATTATATATTCCTAATTCTTTTTTTAATAATGATTTTTATTAACATTTAAAAATACAAAGCTAAAATAACTAAGAAAAATAGGAAAAAGAGAAAAAGTGCAGGGGAAAAGAACTATATATATAAAGAAAGCACTTCCCCTTCATTAAGAAAGTAAAACAATTTCAGCAGCTACATGTATTCCCCAAATTATGACCACAACTGAGGCCAAAATTTGTTAAGTTAAACATTTGTTAAGTGAGTTTTGCTCCATTTTATGACCTTTCTTGCCATAGTTGTTAACTGAATCACTATTGTTGTTAAGTTAATGATATAGTTCTTAAGTACATCTGGTTTCTCCATTGACTTTGCTTGTCAGAAGATTGCAAAAGGTGATCACACAATCCCAGGACATTGCAACCATCATAAATATGAATCAGTTACCAAGCATCTGAATTTTGGTCATGTGACCACAGGGATGCTGCAATGGTTATAAGTGTGAAAAATGGTCATGAGACACTTTTTCAGTGCCATTATTACTTCAAACAGTCACTAAATGAACTGCTGTAAGTCAAGGACTACCTGTATTACCTGCTCTAACATTTCAATAAAATATCTCTTCTTCACGTATTCCATTTCTTATTTATAAACAAATTGTAATGCCTAAGAGTAACTAGAAATATCAACAATCTTTCAACCTTAATCAAACAAATCAGTTTTATATTTCTTTCTTTTTAAAACAGTAACTTATAATTTTCTTTAGAAGTACAATAAAAAAATTCTCTTCCCATATCTTATCTCTTATCTATAAACAAATCTTAAAAGCCTTGACATTTAGATGTAGTCAAGGGATTAATCGTTAATTCCTTCAAATAGTGACTCACAAGTTAATTTATTATCATTTCCTTTGTTTCACCTCAGAAATTTATTTACCAATTTAAAAATATAAAAAATAACATATTTTAACCTTAATCAAATAAACTAATTTTGTAACAATTCCTTTTATTTCTAACACCACAGCTAACCACTTTCTCTAAAAATACAACAAAAAAGTCATGTCATATCTACAATAAATCTTTAAAGTCTAGTCCTGGTTGTTCTTAGAAACCCATTAAAAACATCATATATATTTTAACTTTGATCAAATAAGCCAACTTTATATTCCTTCTTTTTGTTTTTAAAAATCCATTCCCCTAATTTATTAATTATGCATCTCTTTTAGTTATTAAGACAATTAGGGCATGTCATTTAATGGGGTGAAACTTAATTTTGCTTTTTTTCAGTGATGGGTTCTAAAATATGTGTTTTTACACCAAGAATTCAAATCTGCTGTTATTTTTCCAACTGCACAACGTTAAACTTGGTATGATTAATCCACATCTGATCATATGCCCCACAAAAGTCTCTTGTAACTCAAATACTGTTAACTTTATCTTCTCAAAATTACACTTTGTGCTACAAAAATTAAAGTTTTTTTTTCCACATAAATCTTAGCTAGCTAAGCAAAAAATAATCCATGCAATCATAAACTATCATCAGAAAGCAATTCTCTGAGTTACAAAAATGTTTAAGTGAGATTCATCAAATCTTGCTTTGATAAAATAACCCTTACATTTTTCATGTGTACTAGGGCATGTCAAAATTTACAATTTTCAATTTCCAAATATTAGGGGTGCTCAAAAGGTATGATATGTCTTGTGGATTATAAAGATATTTTGGTTATAATTTAGATGTGCTTGATAAGTACACTACATAAATATCATAACTTTTTTACATTTTGTTTGTTTCATAAGAAATTAGCCAATTTCATTTCTAAATCCAATGTAGAATCTTTTCCCATATGATTTTTGTAGCTTGTCATTTTTAAATCCAAATCCAAAACACTTATTCTCAGTTGTGTCCTCTTCTATCTCCTCTTTTATGGTAGCAAACAATCTTGATAGAAATTTCTTAGTGCGTTGTTCTCAAATATCCTTCGAATTTGAATTGGAAAGTTAAAGTACTTTTCTCCATCCTCCATTCATCCCCCATTTCTCATCCCTTTAATTATAATATTTAGTCCTTTCTGATTGCTCCAGTATTCAGTCTTCAAAAATTCTTCTTATGTTTTTCTTTAGTCCACAACATTTTCTAATGGGAAAATTTCTTAAATTCAAAATCTTCATATATTTTAACAGGACTTTAAATAACCTACAGGAAGGATTCTTATAATAAATTTCATCCCCCCCCCCCCCAAACTCTCTGGTCCATTTATAACTTTTCAAAATCAACATTTTAATCAATCATTTATTGTTTATGTCGGCTTTAAAAAAAAGTTCTTAAACTTGCTGAAACTTCTTTTGCTGAGGATTGAAGGAAAATCAACCAGTATGATGAAACTTCTTGTTCTTTAGGTTCTTAATATCCAAAAAGCCTTTAATAAGCAATTTTCTGAAGTGATTAAGAAAGGAAATGGGCAAACACAATGACTATTAGAAGGCTCCAAATCATGACTTGGGCAAAGCATGTTTTTCCTTGGCTCCCAAAGTTCTAAAGCTGCTGGAAACAGTCTGGAATGGATGTATGGAATGCTTGTGGGTGACAACAGGCCCATCCCTCTGTCTGGAGAGGAATTTTGAGGTATCAGTCCTTCTGTTGGCTCCCTGTTTTGCCCTCACTTTCCTTAATATTAAATATTCCCAGTTCTTCCATCTCTTTTCATACAACTTAGTTTTTAATCTCCTGATTATTCTTTCTGCCTTCTTTAAACCTTTTCTGATGTGAAAAACCTTGAAAAAGGTTTGAAAAAGAACCTCCTCTTCCAATATGATGCTCAGAATTTAACACAATTCTTGAACTGAAGCCTGGGCAAAATGGAATAAAACATAATCACACCCCTATGGATTACAACTTATACTCTGGTGATGCAGCCTCCAGTTGTATCCATCTTATTTATAGACATATCATACTGATGCCTATCCATAATCCTATTTTCAAGCAATGACTTCCATAGTCTGCTTCACAAGTATTTTGCCAAGCCAGGTATACCATATTCTACACATGATTTATATTCCAATAATCAGGGGTGTGATTCTGTTTTGCACAATTTTTGCACTCATCTATTGAATCTATCCCACTATTCTCTTCCCAACTGTTTAAATCTACAATGCAAATTTAAATATTATTTCTATCTTCTGGGGAATTAGGTATCCATTTTTGTGCAAACTTCATAATCATTTCCTCCAACTTTTCATTCAAGTGAACATGGATGCTCAAGATTGTGATACTCTATTCAGCAGTGTTTTTTCAATCAGACATATATCCACTTAATTGTTTTGCTGTTCAGCCCATTCATACAAAGTTTGCTTGCTAATCAGAATGTTATGAAACCCATTTTGTGATAGAATTGTAACTTTGAAATGATGTGCTGATAGTTGATGTCAATTCCATACTCTCTTCAGTGCCAAATTAAAATGGCCCCATTTGTTTAAATACTTTATAAAATGTTAATGCCTGGAGAAAAATTCATTTTAAATCAATATTAGTTTTTTGTTTGTTTTATAAAAAAGCCTTTCTGGTTTAGTTTTCTTGTTGATATTGTCTCTTGGTATTTAAAATAAAAATAACTATATATTCATAAAATTAATACCTAACATCATATATGAATAGATATTTGTAGCCATTTGCAAGGAGTGGAAAGAAATAGGTTAATGACATTATTTTTTTCAGGAATCATGACAATGAACAAGAAGCTAATATAAAAACTGAATTTGGACACAGTTCAAAGTGGTTCATCACTTGGAATGCAGTGAAACAAGGATGCATACTGTTCCTCAAGTTGTTTAAATTATACAGTGAATATTACAATGTCAAAGCTGGAGTCAAAATCAGAAGTCAAAACACTGACAATTTGAGATACACCGATGGCATGACTTTTCTTAGCCAATAACAAAGAACACTCTTTGTCAAAGTAAAAATGGAAACTTTGGATTTAATGTTAGAGAGTAAAAGGTAATACTAACCTATATGTTTACAACTAATGGCAAATAAAAAACTAATAAAGATAGGCAATGTACATGAGAAATAAAAGGGAGATTAATTATCTAGAGTGGAAGGGAATTAAAAACTTAGGCAGCGCCATACGAATAAGGCTTTTTCAGTGGCAATAAATATTAGAATAGTTTAAGCAATGGTCTTTCATATGGTTATGAAAGCAGGATTCTGAGAAAGAACAAAGAAAGGTTAATGCCTTTGAATTATAAATTTGAAGGCAAATAGCAAGAAAAATCAATCCATCAGTCCTGTCTGCTCCCTTGGAGCACTGATCAGCAAACATAAATTCACACACTTAGGTCTAAAATTTGAGTGAATATTGGACTAGCAAAGTGATTATCAAGCTTAAAGGAAGTAAAAGGGGAATGTATCAGAGAGAGCAGAAGGATCAAAATAATGAAAGAGATTACAAGATTATCATTGGATGAGCCATTAGGATTATTGCTGGAGAATCTGTTCATCACCTGATTAAACCTACTAAACAGATTGTGGGTTGCAGTTAACTTCAGTGTAATGTATGTTTTGTTCCAAGTGAAATCAATGAACTTTTATTATATTTATTTTGTATATTGACTTCAGTAATGACACTGATATCCTGTTTAGGGTCTTCCCTATTTTAACATTTTTATCCTAAGGATTTATTTTATTTTCTCCTGATTAGTACTATAAAAGCTGAAAAAGGAGGTAGAATCATTATATTCTTAAATAATACAATGCTAACATTCAATTATATATTTTTACAGTTGGAAAAATAATCAAGTAAACTGAATAACGATGACAATGCCTACAGAATAAGAAAGGGGCAAGGACATTTAATTTAGAATTTAATTTTGCAGGAGCTTAAATACTTTCAGAAGTAGTTACAAGTTACAAAATCTGCAAATCTTAGAATGAAGAATAGGGATATTTGTAAAAGTTAGAGGAGCCTGATAAATATTGCTTCCTTGAGAACTTTTTTATAGTACATAGGTCACTTCACCTAGAATGACTGATTTGGGGACACTCTGTGATGATCAAGATGTCCAATGAACTGTAATATTAGCTTCTCTTTGTTGACAGAAATATTATATGTTAGGGCTGGATGGTGCTTTGTATTCAAAGGCAAAATGGTGTTTTGGTCTATGTAGACTAGGGGGGTGTCAAACTCGCGGCCCACGGGCCAGATGCTTCATGTGCTGGCCTCACCCCCGCATGGTTTAGTGAAGGGGGAAAAAGTCCTGATACATCACGTGATGCCTTCCTAATGCTGCAAGTTTGATACCCCTGATGTAGACTATGAAGATTTCCTCCCAGGATTCTGCAGCAAAAGGAAAAGACAGCTGTTTTGCAGGCAGATGTTGCTATATTCACAAACCATGTGTGCCATGGCATATTTTGGTCTTTGGACCCTATATACTGAAACAACTAAGATTTCACTTCTATCTACCTTCTAAGCAACTGAAGCAATCACAAGAAATTAATTATACAGTTAATTGTATATTTCATAGATTTTTGGACAAATGCATTTAACTGGATAAAATGATAGAAATTCTGTCATTAAATGTGCAATTACCATTACATCCATTCATTTGTCTGCATACATCTGAACATGCTGTATTCAATTTAAAATTAAAGCAATTTTTTCTGCAGAGATGTCTCTGCCTGAAAGCTTAAATGAACACTCTCACTTCAACCCACCTCACAGGATTGTTGTTGTGGGGAAAATAGGGGGAGGAAGGGGTATTAGGTATTGGGCTCATCACCTTGAGATACTTACAAAGTAATAAAAGGCAAAATAAAAATTAAATAAAGAAATAAAATAAAAAGTACGGAAGAAAGTTTCTTGTAAAAATACCTACCAAAATTTTAATTAATATCTGAGGTTAATTTTAGTCATTAAGAGAAGCTTGAGATCCAATAAGCTATAAGTCTTTTTCTGCAGGATATATGTAATATTTGTAAGTTAAATAAAAATATAGCAGCTATGTACAAAGATATGGTTAAATTAGAATTTAAATTAGAATTTAGAAGTTTTGGGAATCAGCCAAGCGTTTGCTGCCTCTCTAGGTAGAGAATTATAAGGTGGGAAGGGATCTTGGAGGTTTTCTAGTCCAAACCCCTGCAGAAGGCAGGAGGTTGTATGTCCACCCAGAGAGGGAACCATATTCTTACTGTAATTTATTTGCTAAGCCACAATGTTTTCCGTCCATAAATTGAAAAACATAAATAGTTCTTTGAACAGCAACAGAAATGTCAATAGGGAAGGAAGAACAGGAAAATGGAAAGCCTCAGAATGGAAATTTCTCTTTCCCATTACTTTTATGTCAACGGGGGGTCAATTGCTCTTTATAATTTGTTTTTTATAATGTAAATTCCATCTTTTCTTTCCTCTTGAAGATTTTTGTGTTGAAGGGAGGGGGAACAAAATGCGACAGTATTGTTGTCTTAAAATCTTTTCAAAATTATCACTCCTCCCCCAACTTTCAAAATAATATAAAGTATATTTACTGAAAGTCCATTTCAATGTTCCTAAAAATAATACCTTTATGAAATGTGTTACCTGAATAAGTGTTCACTTTGGGCCTGAATTGTCTTGTAAGGAATACATTTCAACTCTTTCATAGTCTACATGCAGAGGTCAACTCACAAGAAACCTGCAGCAAGGACAGGACAAAGGCCTTCTATATTACAGGCTACCCTTTAAGGGAAAATCATCCATGATGACTGAAGACCAACTGTTCATATTCTTCTCTCTAAATTTTTAATCCAGTGTTGTCTGTCTATTTTTCTCAGCTATAAAGACACTTTTTAGTCTTCAACTTTTGTCTAAATCTATGTGTCACAGTTGGCTGGGTTCATACAATTTATTAAGTGAAAACTAAACAACCCATAATAGTTTGCTACTGTTGCTAGACTGTAAAATGCAGTAAAAATAAAAATCCTTCAAACGTTAGGAAACAGATCAATCTAATGTTTTGTAAAAAAAGTGCCTAAAATATGAATAGTTTCTGAAAGATACGGACACATATATTACAGTTTTCACTTACAATCTGAGGTAGACTACTCAAGGTAATTTTCTCATCTTGAAACAACGTAATTAAAACCTGCTATATGAATGATTCCTTAAAAGGACCCACCTAATCTAATGTGTGGCATTTATGAATCCAAATTGCCTATAATAGAAGGAATACATCTTGACACAAATCAACATTTTTCCCAGTGTTACTTTTAAATACTCATTTAAAAATCTCTCTAATTAACACTTTATGACAGAATGTTTCTTGGAAGATTTTCAACTGAAATAACCTATTGGTTTGCCTATGACACTGTTATGTGATATGTTGTTGTTCAGTTGCTAAGTCATGTCCGACTCTTCGTGACTCCATGGACTATAACACGACAGCCCCCCCCATCCTCCATTGTCTCCCTAAGTCTCCATAAACTAATGCTCACTGCATCCATATAGTCACTGTATTCCCCTGCATACCCAGAACACAGCTGAAATTTCAAGTGAAAAGTATTAGCTCCAATAGCTAAATCCTTGATTTTAAAAGGTTGCTGAGGCAAATTCTAATAATTATCTCAAGTGGCTGGGGTGGGATTTAGTTTTGCACTCTTTTGTTCTCTTCTAAATTTATTATTCTCTTAGTTTCAAACATATGAATCAGAAATTTATTTTCCCAGGAATAACATATACAGGTACTGTATACGGAAATTTATTGTCTATACAAAATAATTAATGACTATCAAAGATAACAAATTAGATGAAACTTGTTTCAATAGTAATAACTATGTGACAGATCTTGAAGTCCTAATGAATAAACATTTAAATATGAGCCAGCAGTTTGCTGCAGCCACCAAAAAGCCAATGCAATGCTAGGCTGCATTAACAGAGGGATAGAATCAAAATCATGTGAAGTGTTAGTACTGCTCTATAAACCTGGGTAAGACCACACTTGAAATACTGCATCCAGTTTTGGTCACCACAATATGAAAAAGATGTTGAGATTCTGGAAAGAGTGCAGAGAAGAGCGACAAAGATGATTAGGGAGATAGGAGCTAAAACATATAAAGAACAGTTTCTGCAATTGGGTATGCCACTAGTCTAGTGAAAAGAAGGACATGATAGCAGTGTTCTAATATTTGAAGCGCACAACAAAGAAGAGGGAGTCAACAATTTTTCAAAGTACCAGAAGGCAAGAAATGGATGGAAACTTATCAAGGAAAGATTCAACCTAGGACTAAGGAGAAATTTCCTGACAGTGAAAATGGCTTGCTTTCAGAAGTTGTGGGTGCTCCATCACTGGAGGCTTTTAAAAAGAGACTGGACAGCCATTTCTTTGAAATGGTATAGGGTCTCCTGCTTGGGTAGGAGGTTTGACTAGAAGTTCACCATGGTCCTTCCAACTCTGTTCTGTTCTGTTTCATTTTAAGGAATTATGGTTCAAATGTATATCATTCATTTGCAGTCAAAGTACATTTGAAAGAGATACACCACACACACACAATATAACATTTGATTGAGATGAAAGGTAAAGGTAAAGATGCCCTTGAGTTAAACTCATGACATGATGACTTCATCCATGGCAGCGTTAGAGAAGTGGTTTGTCAGTGGCTTTTTCAGGAATTATGTTTTTTTAACTTCTCAGCCTACTCAGCAACCCTGGTAAGACCTCATTCTAGCAGTAACCAAGTCAGATTCTGTTTAGTTTCCAAAACCAGTCAACTTTGGCTAGAGGCTGTCACCTGTCAAAATGATTGAGATATTAGTACAAATAATAAAGATATAATTAGTCTCATTTTCTGTATTTAATTACATTAACACATACTGTCAATGATGGAAGAGTAGCATTTTTAACTTCAATACCAAACATAACACTGTAGATTTCTGGACTGCTTTGTTTGAAGTTTGTACCTCAAACTTCAAACAAAGATGTACGGTAATTGTGAATGTTAGTTGTCAGAGTGGAAGCTTTTTTCCAGCAACATCAAATAACTACTAAAGAAACTATTACATTCCCAATGAAAATAAATCAAAAATATTTTTCAGGGTTTTTTTTAAATGTGAAAGTAAAACATTCTAGAACTGGAGGAACTAGAAGTCGTTTTTACAAATTCCTATTCTGTTACATATTTTTTGTTACCAAGTTTAATGAAGCTATTTTCAATTATGTGTCAGAAGATGTATAACAACATATTCTGGGGAAGATTAAATTTTTTTGATCAGAAAGTCATTTTTATGCACATCAGAACTAAAGTGATTCTGTAGGATCAATACAAACAGAAATACTGCTTGGCATTTTTATTAACCATGGATGGAGATATTGAACACATCAATTGATTTCTGAAACACGTGTGGAAAGATTTCTATTATTTGTCCAGAAAATTACAAAACTGAAAGGTTTTAACAAATGCTTGCACTTAAAAAATCAAAATATATTATTTTTTTAAAAAAAGCCTCAGCTGAAGGAAAAATGACAGGAATGATGTATGATAAAAGATAATGAGAAAATGTTTCTGCCTGTAGATTGTTTATTAAAGTTTTTCAGGTGTTAAACTTTCATGTTTATGCGATTAATATTCTTGGTTTCATTAGAGCTGATGAAATACTGCAAGGAAGTTTTTCCTTAGTTCCAAGTTGGATCTTTCCTTAATGAGTTTCTACCCGTTGTTTCTTGTCCTGCCCTAAGGTACTTTGGAGAATAAGTTGACCCCCTTTTCTTTATTATTGCTCCTCAAGTACTGGAAGACAGCTATCATGTCATCCCTAAACCTTCTCTTCATTAGGTTAAGCACAGCTAGTTTCTTTAATCATTCATTATACTGCTTGTCTTCTTTGTTGCTTTTCTCTGCACTCTTTCTAGGGTCTCGGCATCCTTTTTGTATTGTGGTGGCCAGAATTGGGTGCAGTATTCCAAAGGTGGCCTCACTAGTGCACTATAGATCATGATCTTGATGCTATCCCTCTGTTGATGTGGCTTAGAAATGCACTGGCCTTTTGGTTTTAACCACAAAGACCTTCTAATTTCTCAATTTAGAATTGAAGAATTAGTTGGCACAAGGATAATCTCTGAGTGGGAGACTAAGAACGATTCTTATTTCTTTCTTTAACTTTTAAAGAAAGTAGTAGAAATGATGTGTTGGGCTACTTAATTTAGTTTTGTAACCATAATAAAGGAAAGGGTGTTTGTGTGTGTAGAATCAGTTCTTTGGGCAATTCAGGCTACAAAAGCCAATTGCTCTGATGAAGTGATCATTTCCTTGAGAAGATACATGCCAGTTTTGCTTCTTGAATTTCTTTAAGCCTGGGTTTGAATTTTGAATTTTGAAGATACAGGTAAACCTCATATAGCAACTGCTTGTGACTGTTGCAGCTAAATCGGTATGAAAAGTAACTTTGTGACCAAATCTCACATGTACCACTTTCACAGACCTGTAAAGCAAAGGAAAACTAAAGCACGATTGTAAACACAGTACCTAGGGACTGTTCTTTTTAACAACTAAGTTGCCATTCCCAGTTCTTTCTGTATGCATTTCATAAGAAAGGCCTAACTCAACATAATCTTAAAGTGGATATG
Source organism: Notechis scutatus (assembly GCF_049901735.1). Taxonomy (NCBI): domain Eukaryota; kingdom Metazoa; phylum Chordata; class Lepidosauria; order Squamata; family Elapidae; genus Notechis; species Notechis scutatus. The sequence goes on from NC_142009.1 coordinate 164,667,904, forward strand.
TTTCAAAGGCCAAATTCAAAGTGCTTGTTCTAGGTTGTAAGCATTGCTTTAATTTGAACTACAGAACGGAAAGGAATGCTTCTGCTTTACAATCCCATCTGAGCACTTTAGAAGCTCTGCTCCAAGTAATTTCACTTTCCCAGCTGACTTCCATAGAGGCTCATCAATTTCCTACATACCATTTACTGTCTTTTCAGCACCAGGCACAGACCTGTGTATTTGCCAAAGGCTTTTTACTTTTTAATTTCATGCATGTTCATTGCAATGTAATGTTTAAACTCATTTTATTATTTTAAATGGGGAGGCTGTTAAATTTGAATACTGGGCTCTTTTACATGACAACAAAATACCAATTTCATTTAACAGTGGAAGGGGATATAAACCAGACTTGATATTTGTGAGCGACCATATGATCCAGCAATGTATCAAAGAAATCCGCCCATCTATCCCAAATTCCCAGTCCAGGCAGTTATGTGTCAGGTTACCATAGTACCTCACAATATTTCCTTTCAGAATGGGACAATTTGCACCGGCCATGTTTTTATGCCCACTTCTCTGTAGGCCACAGTCGACCCACAGTGGAGGGCTTGGCAGGCCCTGCACCAGCACTCTTTCCCCAACAATGATTTTCCCATGGTCCTTTCCCACCCACTTCTCCTGTCCGATTCACCAATGGACTCTTGTCCCTGGGTCTTTAACTGCATGGGACACTTAAAATGCACCTCCTGGTGACCGGATGGGATGGGCTCCTGGCACGCTCCCTGCTAAGCAACAGTGGCAGCAGCAGCAGCAGCAGACTGCCAATGGTTGCTCCTGACTCAGCCAGGTTGCATTTATAGCTGTGTCCCAGCTGAAAAGGGGCTCCAGCCTCACTGGCATCTACTGGCCTGTGTCCTGGTCAGCAGGGGCTGAAACGGGAGCGTGAGTCCCAGCCACAATCAGAGCCTCAGCAGCCCTGCAGGGAGAGTGCATGCAGGCAGCCCTTCCCCTGCCAGGAGACCCCGCACATACCTCATTAGTCCCTAGAGAGGAAGGACTTGCTAAAAAATAAAAATAAAACGAGACTATATGGTGTGAGAAGATAAAATGACTAGGTATGGAAAAAAATAAAATAAAATAAAAATGTTAAGTGTCCTTCATGGTTAAATGTGCAAGCAAACCTTGTATATTTAAGCATGCAGTAAAACACCCATGAGAAGCGTCTCTCATTGAATCAGCTGGGAGAAGGGTGGACCGTTGCTGGGGAGGGAGTGCTGGTGGGAGGTATAAATGCCAGTGGTGGGTCAGCTGGGTGGGGGCCAGCAGAGGAGTGGGCACAAAAATGTAGCCAGCGCAAACTGTCCTGACAAATTCAAATGTAGATATAACTTTTAAAAAGCTGATTGTCCTAAGTTTCAGAGACTATTAGACAGTGCTATTACTCAATTAATACCTAAACCGAGTTATTACAACAAATTTGTGGAAGCTGTTAAAAAAATGTTTTTGATTGTCAATCCCATGGGGTTGCAAAACCAACTATATCCAAGGCCTTACAACAGAAACCAAGGACACATTGCGGAAGTATTTGACTCTTTTTGAGGCTTATCCTATGACAAAAGATACTGTGAATGCAGGACAGCAGTTAAACACTTATAAGGCTGAAGCTAAGAGAGAAAGCTGGATTAAAACAATAGAGGAACTGGACATGAGCACAAGTGGCCACAAAATGTGGAAATTGTTGAGGCATCTGAATAATGATACAACTCACCCTAAAAATCATGCCAGCATGACTGCAGACCAAATAGTCAGTTTCTTAAAAATGGCAACCCAGATCAAAGGCCACCAAAACACAAGATTACGATCAACAGAAATAAGGAGGATGAAATGACTAATTTATTGTCCCCTTCATTATGGAAGAACTGAGAGAAGCATAGAAGAGTAACCATGCAAAGCTGCTGGTTTAGATGAAATCCTTATTAAACAGATAAAGCAATTTAGAGAGAAAGCAAGGCAATAGCTACTAGAAATTTTAATGAATGTGTTAAACAATATATCTGGCAAAAGGCTAAGGTTTAATGCATGGTGGAGCTGAACTGGGGCAAAGGCTCACATGTCCACAGAGAGGTCTCTGTGTGCCGCGGCGTACAACTACCTCAACAGAGACTAAAATCCAGGAAAAGGTCAACGGAAGACTTTGAAGAATTTGCAAGCAGAATGGATCTATGGAAAGCCACAAAAAACCAACACTGGATAGAACCAATGGAGAAGCTGGCACCTGTGTCTGAAAAAGCTGGGAAGTATGGAAATCATTGAATAAACTGCACATGGATACAAGAAGATCCAGAGACATGCTGAACAAATGGAGGCAGTGATTTCTGTTTTTTGCAATTGTGTCAGGTCCCATAGATCCCTATCGGGACACTGCCATTCTGGTGGGGAAGGGACCTGGAGGCATCCTTCAATTTATGACTTTTTTCCTGATGCCTTTCCACCCTGTGCTTTGATTTACCTTCATGGGAATGTTTGGTCTCAGCTCTGGAGCCTCCAGCAAGTGATGCCTGAGAACCGCTTCTTATCACCTTCTCAGCCTGTGATTCTCAGAACATCCTCGCACCTGTGGATTATCTTATTCAATGTTGGACTGAGGTTCAACTGAGGGTCTCAACTCTTTTAATCTAACGGAATTGCATGGGAATTCTCAGATCCTGCTTTCTTTGTCTTGCTATCGCTTTCCTTTCAATAAAAGCTTCCTTTTGAAATGCTAAGTGTTTCAAGAGTTCTACTTTCTTGAGCAGAGAGAAGAGGCAAGTCCTTACAGATTGTGGCGACACGCAGACAGCGGCAGATATACTGTATACACATGCCCTTTGAGGACCTCATGTAGCGCAACAGAATGCAATTAATATTGCTAGTTTCTGGGCAAGATCTGCTTAATTTGTACATATTTTAATCTTGTATTTATATTTTAAATTTTATGTCACATAATATGCCTTATTTTAATAGTGATGATCTGACACTTTTAATAAACAGACAAAACAAACTTATTTCATTTATTATGCTGCTTATTATATATTGTTATATAGTAGCTATCAAGGTTCCGGCGATTGCCCTAATTAAATCATGAGCCTTGAGCCAAGCTTCAAAAAAATTCAAAAGATATATTAGGAGGAGCATGCTGGCATTAACCTAAATGAAGTCAACTCTGGCATACGTAATTTACAGTCACCTGTGACCCTGTATCCCCCTCCCCCCTCAGTGTGTCATAAATCAGATTCTCCAATGAAGCACATTCACAGGCTGGGTGTCATCAATCATGTTCTCCAATTAAGGATTTTCACAGGCAGAAGATCTGGTAGCTTAGCTACAATATTTGTAAGATAAATGTTGGTTTTAAACTGCTGCACTGCTCCTTCAGACTTCCTCCCCCGTTGTTTATGGCAACTCTAAAACAGGCATAGGAATGCTTTACGAGTTGACAGTAGGAAGGATTTTTATAGGTCACTCTGAGTGCTGTTGCTATAGGAAAATTAATAAATATTATGCACATCAAAAATCCTACCAACCAGGGAGCTCTGGTTTAAATGAAAAGTGGGTGCAATGTAACTTTTGTATAGATGTGAAAAAATGGTAAATAGAACACAGAACAACAGAATTGGAAGGGACCTTGGAAGTCTTCTAGTCCACCCCCCCTGCTCAACCAGGAAACCTTATACAGGTAGTCCTCAACTTACAACAGTTTGTTTAGTGACCGTTCAAAGTTACAATGACTCTGAAAAAAGTGACTTGTGACCATTTTTTTTCACAATTATGACTTTTGCAGCATTGCCATGATCATGTGATTAAAATTTGGATGCTTGGCAACAGGTTCGTATTTATGACGGTTGCTCTGTCCTAAGGACATATGATCATCTTTTGTGATTTTCTGATAAGCAAAATCACCGGGGTAACCAGATTCGCGTAACAATCAGGTTACTAATCAACTGCAGTGATATACTTAACTGTGGCAAGGAATGTAATAAGGTGAGGCAAAACTCACTTAACAACAGAAATGTTGGGTTCCATTGTGTTCGTAAATCGAGGACAATCTGTACCATTTCAAACAAATGGCTGTCCAGTCTTTTTTGGAAAGCCTCCCGTGATGGAGCACCACAATTTCTGAAGGCAAGCCATACCTAAAAGTGATTATGTGAAGATTTTGTGAGAATGCCTAGCTCTTTGGCAAGCTTGTAAATTGTAGCCAGACTAGCTACTGCTTATTTCAGTTCAATAATTTGTTATAAACACTACTGCATGGGTCCCCTCTTTATATTCTACCTGTGACCCAAGACAACTTTCTCCACTTCTCTGCTTCCTCCACAGAATGTGCAACTGAGCACAGGCATTCTTTTAACACCCCCTTCTAAGACTCTGCTCTTTGGCCTTGGTTCAATCCTTGGCTTGAAAGTGTCCTTAATAATTTTTCCATGTCTCCTCTATTTAAATTGTCAACTCTGTACTCATAAAATACTGTGTACAACTGAGCCCTGATTTCAGATCGGGTCAACCAATGCAACAGTGCTGTAGATTGCAATAATAAATAATATTAGGCTTCAGAGGCTAGGAGAAACAGACTGCTAAGTTACATCTTCTGCTCCAAAAAAACAACAACAACCCTGAAAAGGTGCTTGGTACAGCAGTAAAAATTTCAGATTTACTAATATTTTCATTTCTGAACAGAAGAGGGTGACACTAACATGCCTGGAGTTGTTAACAATGGTCTCTCTATTAGGCATGTTCTTGTAAAAAACATGCTTATTACTGTCACTACTCAGAGAAGTGTAATATTCGCTGCTTTGACAGCTCCAATACTGTTCTTTCAATGTTTTAGCACAGGGGTGGGCAAACTACGGCCCGCGGGCCACATCCGGCCCGTTGGTCTTTTTAATCCGGCCCGCCGAAGATTGGTACAGAATTAAGGTTTGATGTGAATGATTGAATGATTGCATTCATTTGATTTTGACTCGTAATGACAGGCATTTCGACACCAGGTAGCGCATTAGGCGCAGTGACTTGATTTTGAGGAGATTTTGCAGTTTTTTATATGTATCGTATCTTGTGCTGACCCGGCCCGTCTGTCAAATTTTAAAAGTCAATGAGGCCCCCGAGCCAAAAAGTTTGCCCACCCCTGTTTTAGCAGGTCAATTAGTTTGCTCCAGCACTTGGTGCCACCAGCTTTTGAGAACAGTCTGATGGACCCACAGAAGAAGTCAGGGGCTCCCTTTTGGGAGATTGTTACAGTGATTTCCCAGCAGAAAAATTTGACTTAGACAATATATTTTTAGGCAGAGAAATGTTACTTGCATTGACCTAATGCACAGTGGAATCAATTACTTATCCCACATATCATAATCACAAAATACATAATTATTTTAAAAGATGGTGTATTGTTTCAGGCAATACCTATTTTACTGATTTTATTTTAAAAAATTATATCACTGCCTACTCACACATGGTGACCCAAGGTGGCTTACAAAGACATAAAAACACAGTATAAAAGAAATAAAATTAATTAAAAAATAATAATAATACACCCCCCCATCCCCGGAGACCACACACATTCATACTAGCCATTTAATGGGCTCAATCCTACTCTAGGATCCCCAGGCCTACCTTTGAAAATGGATGTATCATTTAAACAATGTTTAAAATATATATCAGAAATTAAACACCAGGAGAAAAAAAATAAGTTAAATATAAATGTTACAAGATGTAGAGGAAAGAGGAGGATTGAGTTTACCAAATTTTAAACTTGTATTTTGCTGCTTATTGTTTGATCTGGATGAAAGAAAGGATGTTGCTAAAAATAAGAGACTATTGCAGTCAGATGATCATGACCTGAGATTTGGATGGCATAGATATGTATAGAATGAAAAAGTTAATGTGGAGTTTTTAAAAAGTAGAATCTGTTAACATTGCTACATAGAGGAAGGGTATGATTCATTGTCATTATTTTTTGGACTTCCTACCCATGGCTTTTAGTTATGCTTGAATCCAGTCCACTATTCCAACTGTGTATCCAATAACTGAAATTGCCCAGGTGTTAATTGCCTTGATGGTATTTCCTCTACTCAGAATGGACATTAAGATTTTCTTCATTCTCATTATGTATTCTAACCTTCTTTTTGACTTTGGTGTGCTTGATGCTGTCAACTTAAAGGATTTCCTATTATTTGTAGTGATCATCTTCATCCAGACTCTTAATGTTATTTCCATAGGGCATCTTGATACCTTCAGTTTTCCCTGTATTTCCCCTGTTGATGGTAGATGTGGCACATTTGTCCCGGCTAAACTCCGTGGCAATATATACAGACAACGTTGAGAGCAATTCTATTTATTTTATTTTATTTTATTTATTTTGATTTGTCAATCGCTTACAAGATAATAGGTATAAGTATATACATAGTTATGAATACATGGATACATATAAGAAAAATAAAAAAACAAAAAAACAATAGGACAGGAACAGTAGGCACATTGGTGCACTTATGCACGCCCCCTACAGACCTCTTAGGAAAGGGGTGAGGTCAATAGTAGACAGTCTAAGGTTAAAGTTTTTGGGGTTTGGGGAAGAAACCCTAGAGTCAGGTAGAGTGTTCCAGACATTGACCACTCTGTTGCTGAAGTCGTATTTCCTGCAATCAAGTTTGGTGAGGTTAACCTTGACAAATTCTATTTCCATACAGCTTCAGATCGTGCATGTAAAGGAGGTGGAATAGCCTGGCAGATGTTTTGATGTTTGATAGCCAGAACCTAACTTATTCAGTATTATCACAATTGATCTATTGCTTTGATTGCACAGCTTCTGATGTTTCTATTGACTCCTGTTATTACTAGGCACTTGATTATTGAATCATGTGGCAGGGAGTCAAACTTTTAATCAACCCAAGTTACGTTCAAGTTGGTCTCCTTTCTCTTGCACTTTACCCAAATTGTCTTGTCAATCAAAGCTGATCTTTTGTTTGTCTGCTTTTGGGTGGTTTCCTTTCTGATCAGAAGGAAAGAGATAGTTTTCAACTAGATGCTGTTGGACAGCTACTATAGCAGTTAGCAATTTGAAAGTTGTTGGTAAGGAGGTATTGGTCTGTATTCAACTGGTACTGTCATTTTTATTGGGCCTTTCATTATCAGGTAAATTTTTCCAGATGTTAGCCACTCCCCAATTTCACTTCCTTGCAATATGTTGTTAAACTTCTTAACAACGAGTATAGACAAGTCAGATCTTTCAACCACAAATCACGTACCTCCTCTTCCCTCAGTGCTAACCAATTTTTAATCTTCCTTGTCATTTTCTCCACCATTCTTGCTGTTATTACAATTCTTTCATTTCAGCTTCTTTTTTATTTTATCTACCTCCTTTAGCCAAACTGCATTCTTGCTCTATTTCTTTGGATTGTTCCATAGCTGTGCCCAGAACTGCACTATTTCTTCTTTGTCAGGTGTTGACTGGTTCACTGAATTCTCTCCATGGATACATTGATAGAATCATTTCTGGTTTGACTGAAATTAGAGATTCCACCTACAGTATGCAATTTAATATTCACATCTGCTGACCTTCTTGGCTAAGCTGTTATTTGCTCCTTTATTATTTCTCAATGCTTCCTTAATTTTCCTTATTTCTGAATGATATTTCTTGATCAGATATTCTTTGGTCTTCCTGTTTTCAGCTTCTTTTCTTTAATCTATTATAGCTTGCTTGCACCTGATCTTAGCTTGCTGATCTTACTTGCTAGCCTTATTTTCCATTTTGCTGATGTGCTGTTTGGGTTCTTCTTCTTCTTCTTCTTCTTCTTCTTCTTCTTCTTCTTCTTCTTCTTCTTCTTCTTCTTCTTCTTCTTCTTCTTCTTCTTCTTCTTTTTCTTTTTCTTTTTCTTCTTCCTCTTCCTCCTCCTCCTCCTCCTCCTCCTCCTCCTCCTCCTCCTCCTCCTCCTTCTTCTTTGTTATAATATACTCAGTTATAACTGCAGATGTGCTGTACATTAGTCGGTCTGTTTACTGCAGCGAGCTGGTGCTTATACTTGATATTACAGTATTGGCATCTTTTAAAACTTCTGCTAGCTGCTTCTCTGGAACAATTCAATGCAGGCAACCTTATTCTGTTGTTTTTGTGCTGTTCTAGGTGCTCAGCTATTCTTTGTTTCAATTCTTCTTTAGTTAGATAACAGATAATCAGAGTTGGAAGGGACCTTGTAGGCCATCTAGTCCAACCCCCCACCCAAGCGGGACACCCTACACCATTTCTGACAAATGGCTCAAGTGATGGCACTCCCACAATTTCCAAGGGCAAGGTGTTCCATTGGTTGATTGTTCTCACCTTCAAAAAGTTTCTCCTTATTTCCAGGTTAAATCTCTCTTTGTTCAGTTTCCATCCATTATTCCTTGTCTGGCCTACAGGTGCTTTAGAAAATAGATTGACCCCTTCCTCTCTGTGGCAGCCCCTCAAATATTGGAAGACTGCTATCATGTCTCCTCTGGTCCTTCTCTTCATTAGACAAGCCATGCCCAATTCCTGTAACCGTTCTTCGTATGTTTTAGTCTCCAGTCCCCTAATCATCCTGGTTGCTCTTCTCTGTATTTTTTCTAGAGTCTCAACATCTTTTTTATAATGTGGTGAACAAAACTGGATGCAGTACTCTAGGTGTGGTCTTACTAAGGCTTTATAGAATGGTTTAAGTAACTCCCTTGATCTTGATTCTATCCCTCTGTTAATACAACTTACGATTGCATTAGCTTTTTTGATGGCTGCTGAACATTGCTGGCTCATATTTCGCTGGTTGTCCACTAAGACTCCAAGATCCCTCTCACAGTTACTGTTATTGAGCCTGGTTTCACCCAGTCTATTTATGTACTTGTGATTTTTCTTGCCTAAGTGTAGGACTTTACTTTTCTCTACATTGAATTTCATTTTGTTAGTTAGGGCCCAGTGTTCAAGTCTATCAAGATCCATCTGGATCTTGAGCCTATCTTCTAGGGTGTAGCTCTTCCTGCCAGTTTAGTATCATCTGCAAATTTGGTAATTTCCCCTTCTATTCCCACATCTAAGTTGTTAATGAAGATATTGAAGGGTACTGGGCCTAAGATGGAACCTTGTGGCACCCCCCTGCTTACTTCCCTCTATGTAGACTTAGACCCATCAAGGACTACTCATTGAATATGGTTTGTCAGCCAGTTGCAAATCCATCTGGAGATGATTCTATCTATCCCACTTTTTTCTAGCTTTCCAAGAAGTAGGTTGTGGTCTACTTTGTTGAATGCCTTGCTGAAGTCTAAGTATATTATGTCCACAGTATTTCACTGGTCTACTAATTTAGTCACTATGTTGAAAAATGAAAAGATTGGTTTGGCATAATCTATTTTTAACAAACCCGTGCTGACTGCTATTATTATTTTATTTGTTTTGAGATGTTGGCAGATCTGTTTTTTATTATCTTTTCCAGTATCTTCCGGATATTGATGGTAGACTGATTGATCTGTAGTTTCCTGGGTCTGTTTTTTACCTTTTTTGAAGATGGGAACCACATCAACTCTTTTCCAGTCCTCTGGTAGTTCCCCAGTGCTCCAGGATTTTTGAAAGATATGGTACAGTGGTTCTGAGATGACCTCTGCCAGCTCCTTTAAAACTCTGGGATGTAATCCATCAGGCCCTGGTGATTTGTGTTCATCAAGATCAGGCAGCTGTTCTCTTACTATTTTTTTGCTTATTTTAACTTTTATTTCTGGTCTGTCTTTTACAGTTATGTTTTTAGTGGGTTGAACTATAGTTTCTTTTTGCATGAAGACCGATGCAAAGAATGAGTTAAGCAGTTCTGCTTTCTCTCTGTTGCCTTTACTTCCTTGCCATCTTCTCTCTTTAGTGAACCAACTGTTTCTTTGATTGTTTTCTTGTTATTTATATGTTGGAAGAAACTTTTTTAAAATTATCTTTGACTTTTGTTGCAAGTCTTTGTTCATTCTGAGCCTTTGCTTTCCTGAGTTCGTCTTTGCAGATTCTGTCTGTCTGCTGATATTCTGCCTTAGTTGCATGTACTTCTTTCCATTTTTTGGTATTGTTCTTTTTGTCTTTCAATTTGTCAGAGAGATCTTTGTGCAGCCATGCTGCTTTCTTCTTGGATTTCTTGTTTTTCTTTCTCAGTGATATTGTGCTGGGCTTTTATGATCATACTTTTCAGAGTTTCTCAAGATTCTTTAGTTGTTTTCCCCTTTAGGATTTTCATCCAAGGAGTCTTTCTCAAGTTCTCTCTGAGTTTGTTAAAATCAGCTCTTTAAAAATCTAAGATTTTGGTATCATTGTGTTCTATTGCTTGTGTTTGTGTTATGTTGAATTCTAGCATGACATGGTCACACTCACTCAAGATTCTTGCAGATTCAACTCCCTCTATCATTTCTTCTCTGTTTGTAAGAATTTACTCTAGTATGGCTGTCCATCTAGTTCCCTCCTCTATCTTTTGGGCAACAAAGTTGCCAGCTAGGTTGGTTAGGAAGCTATTTGATTTCTCACGGTGCAGAATTAGTCTTTTATTTGATGTCAGGATGATTGAAGTCCCCCATTACTATTGTAGTGTGTTTCTTACATATTGTTAGTTGGTTAGCAAAAAGAGCACCTATTTTTTTCTGCTTGATTAGGTGACCTGTAGTATACACTTATGACCATGTCATTGTTGAAAGCAATTTGAACATCCAACAGTGAACTGATGCAAGGTAAAGTAATAATTTTCTTACAGTTAATATAAATATAAACATCAAAGCTCCACAGACAAACCCAACCACGACAAGCCCGCTCTTGGGGGGGTGTGTGTGTCAATATTCCTTCAAAACCATTCCTATTCTTTATAGGAGGATACTAGGGATGCTTTAAAAAGAATATGCTCATTGAAGTTTTTAATATTATTCCCCTCCGACCCTCATTTTAGGGCTTTTCTTATCAGCAATTGATGGTATGTAATCTGCTTGGGCTCAGACCCTTCTGCAACCATCCCAGGACATCCCAGGCTCTGTGAAGGGACGACATTTTTGACCTTTCTTTTTTAGGGTGATGAGGGAATTGGTGAGCTATCTTATCTTTAAAAAACATATTTTCCCACTGTTATTTGTAAGCTGCACGGACCCATTCACAAATTTGTAAGATTTGTTGCTTACTCTTGTTTCATCCTTTCCAAAGCAAATGCTGTTTCCATCATAATTGCTGTGCATCTTCTCTGTCTCTTAACCATTGCTTTGGTGGCATTCTTTGCAACAATGTGTTTGTCTAGATCCCTATTGTACAAAATATTTTCCTTTCTCAGTTTTTGCAGCAATAACCCCCCAATATCTCTCTCCCACATCTGCAGATTCATTCAGTGTGCCATTCTATCATTCTCCCTTTTCCACGCTTCCCAAAATATAACTCTACTTACTTCTTTGGCATTTTGCATGTCTTTTCACTTTGTTCCAAGCAGCTTCTACATTCTCTTTCCTAAGTTCACTTCCCACTAATTCTGTTGGGAAACTCATCTATCTTCTAATGCTTTAAAGAATTACATTGGGAAGAAAAATCTATAGATCAGATTAGATCAACAGGTTTTTAATATGTATAGTAATATATGTGAATTAACTTATTTGACAAGAAAATAGCTTGCTGAGCTATTTAGTCACATTGGGGGAAATAGTTCTGTTTATAATATAATTTCAAGGGGTGTTGTTTGAAATAATGTTGATTTCTCATGCTAAACATAGAATTGCAATTCATTTGGCAGCTATGCACTTTGGGAGAAAGTTTCTGTAAATACCCATGAGGATTAGAACATATTTTCAAGTAGGCTCATTCTTGGGGAGGAAAAAGCTAAAATATTCCCTTTTCCCCGCAGCAGCAGTGATTAAAATGTAAATTTAAATGGAAGGAATAAATATGAAAAAAAGACATTTGTGGGGGGTCAAATTTCTCTTCCAGATTTAGTCATACAAAATAAATGAACACTAGGAAGGTGAGAAGAGATAAATATATTCTTTAAAATGTATGTTGATATCAGTAGACCTTAGATTACTTTTAAAAACAGGATAGGGAGAAACAGGAAAAATATCCACATTGAGCATAGTACAGCAAGCATTAAATTTTCTCTTGAAAAGTTCAAAATTCCTTCTATCACATCTGGCTAGTATATTTGGGTATGACTCAGAGAAATCCTGAGAGAAAAGGGTAAGTCAGAAGGAATTTTCATTTGAACAGAGTGGAGCAAATAGGTTAGCAGAGAAACATATTGATATGTGTACAATTAGAGAATTCATAGTACCCTTTATAGAACCATTTATTAAGACTTCTGGATTCATAGGCAAAAAAATTAAAACAGATTATTCTCACATATATCAGAGGTAAATAATTCTCCCTCACTCATTGAAACTAATTTTGAGCAGTAAAGTTGTCTTTAATTTCTTCTTTAATATTTTTTTCATCAAGCAAATTAGTTTTCTTATAAATTCACAGCCACTTGTAAGTTTTTTAATTGCTTCAAACATGCTAAAACTTAAATTTCCCTTCTATATGGGAACAAACTCTAGAGCTGCATATTTATCTCTCTGCACATAGAGGAACAGGATTGTATTACAATATGAAAAACTGAACTGTCTTTCCTTCCTCTTATTTCCCTTGCTGTGTGGAATGCTTTGTCACTTAAAGTTTTATTTCCATCAGGTTGAATCACTGAAAATGAACAAGTTAAAGACAAGAACTGTGTTCAAGGAGTGATTGCTACTTGGCAAGGGAAATAGTGTTACATAAATTATTCTGATGTTTACATAATGCATAAAATACATTTCAAGTCCTCTCATGTATTGAGATCAATGTAGGGTTTAAACATGCTGTTTGCTTTAACTAGGAATGATGATATATTTACTAGGTTTGAGAGATTATATTACATTTTATTAGAGATTCAAAATTCAAAGAGAGAATGTCTCCAACCTGAGTTTGCAACCTGGAGGCAAATTTATCTGATTAAAGCAATTTTAAATAAATTAAAGCATAAGCGCACCAATCGTGCCTACCGTCCCTGTCCTATTGTTTTTTTGCTTTTCTTATAAGTATCTATCTCATGTATTCAAAACTATATTTATTCTTATATCTGTATCTTGTAAGCGATTGACAAATCAAATACTAAAAAAAATACTAAATTTCTCATAGACTATAATAAGAAATCATCCAAATGCTTGTAGCTGTTTGGTTTTTTGGAAAGATAAAATGAAAATAGCTGGGATGGTAATCCTTTAAATAATCTTAACCTTGCCAAATTTAAGCTAGAATCCTTTAAGAATCTTCTAATAATGAAACATTCACCATGAAATATTCTTTTAAGGTAGAGATAGCTGAAATGATGAAAGGATTGCAAAGCAACTTTCAAATTGTTCAGCAAAAGGCCTATACTGGATTGATTCAATATAGAAATTAATTTATTCAGGTTCAAAATAAAACAGAGCAAAACTTCTTTAAAAAGAAAGGTTCTCTTTTTTGCTTGCTGTTCTGAGATGCCAGGATTGGCATGGCACTGGAGAATGACCACAGCTAACTCCATTACCACAAAAGCAGTAGGTGCCAGCTGGTTAATGTATGTTAGTAAAGCTTGGCCTTTTCTGGGAAGTTCTTGGAAGAATACCACTTATTTAACTTGAATAAAGGTGTAGTGTTGCTGCCCTTGATCACTGGGTTTTCTATGCTGGCAAGAAAGTAATATTTAGATTACAGCTTGTAGGTTTTACTTGCCCTTCACTTACTCATGGGTAAAAGACACAAATCTGTCCAATCATACAGAATTTAAAAGCAAGGTTTGACTCTAGACTGCATTTTAGACTCATCAGCCTTAAGTTCATTTGCAGAATGATGGAAGCTGCTTTGAACACACAGTAAAGTTGGAAGAATAACAGAGAACAGTTCCAAATGGTAACAACCATTAGTACAATGCTCATCTGAGAGATGACTAAGTGTATGTGATTCAAAGCAATATTTGCTTCACTGCTCCAAAAGAATTAAAGTGGAGACTTTAATAAGATAATAAAACTCATTGACAAATTTTAAATGTCAATGCCGAAAGTTTTTGTTAGTTTCTGTTCATTTTTTATATTGTCCAACTACTCCTACTCTCACTATTTTCTTTATATTAAACATGGCATATTATTGGTAATAACTTCATAAATATATATATAAAAAAGCCATCAAAATTGCAGAGCCCTTCAAAAGACTACAAAGCATTTGGGAACTACCTGATTCAATTCATTTCTTCAAAGCAGGTCAGATTCATAACTCTCCTTTGATAAGAGTCATGAATGATAACTGAAGGTTCATCAAACTGAAGCATTCTTTGAAGCTTTTCACAGCTCTTAAAAAAACATTTATTATGAATTTCCAGGACGCTGATGCCACAAGAAAATAATTCATTATAAAAAACATGTATCTATCAAGAAGAGTATAAATTGACCTCAAAATAAAAGCTACAGTATCTACATTTGAGATCAAATAAGTTCTCCCCTGCATCAACATAATTTTGTGATATTACAATTCTCTAAAATGGGAACAATCTGTATTTAAGAATTGGCTTCTGATTCAGGAATTTTTCAGTAAAATTTTACTCTTATTTAATCTATGGATACAGATATTAGTTTTTCTTAATTTAAAATAAATAATCACCCATAATTGCTTAACTGTGTTCGTAGACATTAAAGTTAAATGACAGATTTCTATGATAATCATCACACATGCTTATTGTATTTACTTCAAATATTTTTATCTTGTATAATTTCTGAAATTGTACATACAATTACTTACAAATAGCAAAATAGGAAAAAACAAAATGTATGTAAAAACAAAATATGTAATAAAATGGGGAAAAACTTATATGATAAAATTATATATATATATAGGATTATAAAAAATGTAAGGAGTAGGATTTGGCAAATTGTAATTATTAAGTACTTAATATCTCTTTATAATAATATTTCCAGTCTTCCACAGAGTCTGTGCTTCCCTGAGAATGGGCTCCAGCACAAGTCTGAAAGCTCAGAAAATTAAATCTCTGGTCCCAGATTGGATCCTGCAATATTATTCTGGGAAACATATATTTGCCTTCATTCGTGGTTTTTTTTCTCTCTCTCTAAGTGAGAGTCATCATTTTGACCATATGCCAATTGCTCAGTGAATTCTTGTTTAGAAATCTTCTGCTTTAACTTCAAAGTCCGCACTCAATATATGAAATCAATTAGTAAAGGCGGGGGGGTTTACTTTCCTATTTTAGTTTGTGGATAACTGCATAAATGGATGCTTAATGATTGATCACAGTCTTTAAATGCTTCCAAGTGCAAATAGAGAGGTCTCAAAACATTCTTAGTTTTAAAAAAGTCTCTTTTATATACTTATCCAGATAGAACTTCTTGTGCTTTAGAAGTCAGGCTATGAAACTTTTCTTCTAGTGGCTTTGAAACAGAAGCCCAGGCACAGGCCAAGACAGTTCATTTGGAGTGACTGATCCTGGGTATCCCATGTAGGATCAGTGAAAAGACTTTCCTTTTTTCTCCCTCCCCTGCTTAACTCAGTGCCTCCCTGGCTATTTCTGGCTAATTTCCCGCACTTCTGAAGCCTGAAATTTGTATAATTAAATTCTTCAGCTTCTGTTAACATGTTGATTTTGCTCTGGTGAACATTACTTTCAAAATTATTTAAAGCTCTTAATTATGATAAAGGTAAGTGGCTGATTTGGGGTGGGGGTGGGGAGGGAGGAAGGACAGAGAAAACCAAGAAAGAGAGTGAGTGGAAATGGAATGAAGTTGCTGGAATCCTGAGCAGATACCTTCTAAAATGATCTTTTCTTAAGAGTTCTCACTGGTTATTCACTGAACTCTATATACTGATTCCACTCTTGTTCTGCACTGTCTCATGAAAACATCAAGAAGGATGCACTTAACATCATTTTTGCATTTACTGTTTCTTGTTCAGAAATGATAAAAAAATTAGTATGACGACCTATAGCAGTAACGCCTTCATTTCTGGCATGCTCTGTGCATTTATATATTATTGTACTTAGCCTATGCAATTTAGCTTCCCTTGGTTCACACAATTTAAATCCTATAAATAAGATACTGACATCATCACTGTAATCATGATCATAGTTACAGCTTTTATTAAAGGGCAAAACAACACATCACTGAATTCACATAGTTTACAGTCAGTCCCTTCTAAAATTTGGTGAAACTAATGGCATGTTTTACATTTATATTCAGTTGAAAGATAAGAGTTCAAATACATTCAGTCCTATTAAGAAAGAAAGAAAGAGAAGCAGCAGTAAGGGAGGAGTTGCACAATGTTTTAAAAAGATTCATTCCTTATCAGAATTAAAGTGAATTATCTCGGCAAAGCTACAGAATGAGCAGAATGGAACAGAATAACAGAGTTTGAAGGGACCTTGGAGGTTCAACACCCTGTTCAAGCAGGAGACCCGATACCATTTCTGACAAATGGTTGTCCAGTCTCTTCTTAAAAGCCTCCAGTGTTGGAGCACCCACAACTTCTGAAGGCAAGTTGTTCCATTGGTTGATTGTTCTTAGTATCAGGAAATTTCTCCCTTAGTTCTAAGTTGCTTCTCTTCTTTTTTAAAAACAAATTTTATTCAGTTTTTCACATTAAAAACAAAAATCTCTTTTTAGTGGACAACATATTTCCGGGTCATCACCTTTACATACAAATATGACAGCAATTATACATTCATATATGCATACTTAATTCTATTATTACCTTTTCCATTCCAAATTTTCAGTAAGGAGAGAAACGAACACATTAATTCTAGCCTCTTTCATTAATCTCAATCAAAACATCTTTTTGTTTCATTTCAATTATTTCAAATACAATCCTTTAATATTTATTTTAAAAATAAAGATAAACAATATGTGTTTGCATAATAATAATAATAATAATAATAATAATAATAATAATAATAATAATAATAATAATAATAATAATAATAATGTTACCAATGTCTCTCCTTGCTTTTAATAGTCTATATTAATTTATTAATTTAGTTGGTTCTTTAGTCTGTCATATTTCCTTTCCATTACACATTTTTATAAATTCTAGATTAATACAAATTTTAACACTAAAGAAAAAAAAACAAGTATAGGTTTCCCCCCTTTTACTGCTTTGAGTGTGACACCTCAATGATTAAAATATACCTTTATTCCCTCATCTTGATTCCCAATAAACCATTATTTTTACGAAGTTACAATAATAATCATTACATGTTTTCATTTGGATTCCGCAGCATATTTCCCCCCCTTAATTTTTAATAAAAGTTATCAGTATCTATATTACCCTATTTTCTAAATATTTTTAATTGCAGAAATATTCTTATTACCCCTTGTCACCCTGCAGAATCCCCTTTTTAATTCATCAACCATTATCTCTGAAAAAACAATTTCTTTTCAACGTTTTACTATTTCCGTATTTCTTTATTTCATTCACCTGTTTCTTACTGCTTCTCCTCCCCCTTTTCCCCATATCTTTTCTCATTCCAGTTTATATCCCTCTCTTTCTTAATATCTTCCTTTCCCCTTTTCTGCTGGGTCTTTCTGCCTTTCCCAGTTTCACAGGTATTCCCCCTTTTGATTGCCTTCTTAAATCTCAACTTTTTAATCTTCCTTCTTTCCCCACTTCTTTGTAGTGTTCTTTGTGTTAATTGTCTATTTAAAATGTCTTCTCCTTGAGTCGACTCCTCCTCCTCCGAAGCTCTTTCTTCTTGTTCTTCAATCGCCATTTCCATTTTTTCTAACACAGAGAAAAGTGATTCG